>NC_056542.1:2259174-2559174 GCF_910596095.1 Thunnus maccoyii | reverse complement strand
TCTTAATTTGAACGTGCTGCCGTCTGATGAAATATAACACAGCTGACTTCTCAATTAATTAGTATTTAATCATCAGACTTCCGTATGGATTTATACTATAGAGTTTTCAGAAACTTTAATGTTGTCATTATTGGTTTGAATTATAAATTTTCTCCGTTTCGTGTTCAGTTTCTCAGCTGAATGAAAGTGAAGGAAAGTTTTTCCTCAGAGGTATAAAAACCTCTGTGATGAAGATGTGTGTTGAACCCCAGAAGATGAACAATAATCATTTGGGGGTTTTTTTTGGATGCAGGAGTTCAAATTTTACCAACAGCAAACTGAAAGTCGTCTGCACAGTTTTGGATCTGGAGAAGAAAGGAACCCACTCAGATCTGGTCGACAGGATCCTCACGTTCCTCGCCGCGCCGAAAAACAGCGGCAAGGTGAGAGCTGTGAGCTCGTCGGCTCTAATTTATCATCTGGTTATTGTCAGTGAATAATTGTTTTTATAGAGACTGGATGCTGGTGTATAAACAGATAATGAATGTGAAGATAGTAAAACAGTAGAGCCACAGTGATTAGTCAGTTAATTAATTAGTTAATTGATTTGATAATAGCTTAATTGTTCACTTTTAAAGAAAAGTCAAATTTCTCTGGTTTTAGTCTGTCAAATGAATATAATTAATATTTAATATTTCTTTTGTCTTCACTGAATATTTTATGTTTTTTTACTATTTTTACTAACGGCTGGTAAAAAGGAACTCTGATCACCATTTTTCATCATTTCATAGACCAAACGATTAAAAACAATCAACAGATTAATCATTAGTTGCAATTACGTAAAATATTCATAAGTTATAATGGTTGTACATTAATAAACACTTAAAAGTTAAACAGTTAAAATGTTCTTTGATCTGCTTATAACTGTTTTATGTGTTGTAGATGATTAATTATAGGTTAATATTCTGCTTATAGATGATAAATAGGAGATAAAGTCAAGTGTTTTAAGTTTCTTCTTCTTGTGGAAGCAGCGACTCATCAGTCAAGTCGTAGAAACTGAAACTTGTGTCTTGTGTGTTTCTGCAGCGTCTTCCTGTGAAGAAAAAGAAGAAATCAAAGAAGAAACTATCAGGCGACGACTCGAAGGCCAAAACCAAGAAGAAGAGCAAACCTAAACCCCGGAGCTCTTCGTCCAGCCCCAAAAAGTCCAAATCAGGAAGCAAGTCCAAAGCCATCGTCATGGACTCCAGCAGCGACGAGGACGACGACGAGGAAGACGAGAAGGTCGGAGCTTCAGCCGAGGCGGAAGGATCGGATACCGAGGAGAAAAGATCGGAGAAAGAGGAGGACCGGTCCGACAAGTCGGAGGAGTCTGCAGACGAAGAAGAAGAAGAGGAGGAGGAGGATGAGTCTGATGAAGATGATGAGGTGAGATTGTAAAGGTTGAGCACAAAACTGGAAACTTATTTTCTGGTAAATCATTAAATAAACCAACTGTGACTAATCAGTTAATTGATTAATCAGCTGACAGAAAATGAATAGATTTTACTAATCAATTAAGCCTCTCAGATGTGAGGATCTGCTGTTTTTTATTGATTTGTTTGCTTATTTGTTTGGGTTTTTGACTATTAACTGCACATTTGAAGTCATCATTTAGCTGTTTTGTGATATTTTATAAACCAAACAATCAAGAAAATATCAGCAGATGAATCAATGATGGAAACAATCATTAGTTGCAGCATTAATATAAGATGTAAAATAATTTTTTTTACCATCTCAAGTCTTTGTTTCATTAAAGAAAAACTAGTGATGAGTAAATGAAAGTTTTCTGAAACTTTGGGGCTTGAAATTCAGCAGCAGAGCGACATCTGGTGGTTAAAACCAGTTACAGCAGCTGCTCAGGGACTGATGCTCTACAACACCTCACTGATTTTACTGTTTGAATCTCATATGTGTGCAATAAAAGAATCTGCAGATTTAATAAATCTATAAAACTCTTCTTCTTGCAGTAAATGCACATTATTGTGAAATATGCTACATTTACATTTACATGCTAACAAATGACTGATAAATGCGTCCAAAAAACCTCCATATCAAATATTTTTGTTGTTTTGTTTGTTGACACTTAGTTAATAAATTGATTAATCAAGCGTCAGTAAATTAATTATCAACTATTTTGATACAGAATAATTGTTTCTGTTATTCTTCAAGCAAAAAAGCCAAATAATTTCTGTTATATACGATGATTTCCTGCTTTTCTTTGTCATATTTGACAGTAATTTTAAAAAGAAAAACATTTTGGACTGTTTGGACAAAACAAGCAAATTAAAGACGTCACAGCAGGTTCTGAGAAATAGTAAATGTTTTTCAGGTTTTTAAAAACACAACGAAGATGTTCATTTAAATATTATTTCAGTAGTTATTATCTGATGGAAATGTTTTTGTAGTTTGGACACACTTAGTTAAATAAGTGAATGTGTCCAAACTGTTGACTGATAAAATGATAAATCACCATATTTCTCAGTTATTATTCTCTTTTCTTCTTGTGTGCGTTTGACTTCAGCATCGTATCGTTTAGCTGCAACAGTGTCAAACTGAATGAAGTGTTTTCTGAAGCAGCAGAGACGTCATCAGTCTGTATTAATCCTCATTTGACACAAACTCCAACACGACGTATTGAAACACAGAAGTGAAACAAGCCTCAGTAGCGTCTGCCCATCATTTAAAAACTCAAAACTATATTCATAATAACAAATATTAAATAGTGATCTGGATGAACTCTCTGAGGGATTTATAGTTTTAGTTTTTAATCTACAAACTCTTTGTGTCAGTCTTCCAAATCAAAGTCAAGCAGAGGGAAATCTGCCTCCAAGAAATCTGCACCAGTGAAAAGACAGAGGACACCAGCGAAGAAGACGGGTCCTCCAAAAAAGAGAGCGAAGAAGGAAGTTTCAGACGAGTCCGAGTCAGACGCCGACAGCGAAGCCGATGAGAAGGTAAAACTGGAGACGTCTGATGACGTGCGGCTCAGACGTGTTTCCACATTATTGAGCTGATGGTTTTCTTTTTGTTTCGCAGCCCAAAAAGAAGAAATCAGCTCCAGTCAAACCAGCTGCCAAAACTAAGAAGGCCGACAGCAGCAGCAACAGCAAAAACAACACAAACACAGGTGAGACCACTGATCAGAGCTGCACAGGTAACTCCAGATCACTGGACATCATCTACCTGATCACAAGGTATCTGCTACT
Source organism: Thunnus maccoyii (assembly GCF_910596095.1). NCBI lineage: Eukaryota > Metazoa > Chordata > Actinopteri > Scombriformes > Scombridae > Thunnus > Thunnus maccoyii. The sequence goes on along the minus strand of NC_056542.1, from coordinate 2,555,947 downwards.
CTTTAAAACTCTTCAAATACATTGAATTCACTTCCTCAAAGAAAGACTTCAGCTTCTTATCTAAAGGTCTTAACTATTGTCTCGTTCCTGCTGTAGACGGTAACATTAGTCGTAAGTTTTTCTTGTGTGTTTACGGCTGTCGGGAGACGTTTTACGTCTATAAACGTATGGAAGCTGCCATGAAGCTCGTCCTCTCACTGTGGACAAGAAGAGAGTTTAGCAAAAACCTAAATAAAAGAAAATACATTTTAAAATTCTATTATTAGGAATTATTCTTATATACAGCCGGGACGTACTGAAGAAACGTGATATGTCAATAAATAATTAATACATAATTGTATACCTGATTGTTCCAACTGGTTTTCTGTCATTCCTGAACCAGTACGACGGTGGAAAAGGTATTAAATCATGTTTTGTGGTATTAAAAAGGTCGTAAATTTGATTATGATGAACACTGCAGAAACTTATTAATAATTCTGTAGTTTGGTGCAACTAAAAGCTTTTTAGGTATCATAAAAACAGGAAATGCTTCCATTATGTCCAGCCAATCACAGCTTTTGATGAAATTTCACAAAAAAACAGCAGAGAAATGATGTACAATGGAAAATCCTTTTAAACATAATTTTAATTTTCTAAAGTAGCTCTTATCTACTCATCATCTCTCATCTGCACACACTATCTAACATCTGTTTAAAAATGTAAAAACTGTTATTGTTAGAGTTGAATTATTGAATCATACTAGTTAGATGTTAAAGAGGATGGAGCTCATGTCAACGATTCATGGTCAAAATGATGTTTTATAAAGTTCCTGTCGATTTCTAAAAAAGGATTGTTTACTTAAATCATCTCAGTGTCTCTCAGAGATTAACATTAAATTCTGAGGTTCTTGGATTCAGTCAACAGCAGCGATTTCACGTCTTTATTTAGTCATGAAACAGCCTGAACTCGAGTCCTTTGTGTTTTAATGTAGAAGAAGTAACAGTAACTGTAAACTGTAGATTAGCTGCAGGTGTTAATGTGTCTGTTAGTCTGTGTTATCCCTGTGACATTTACATTATTCTTTTTATGGCTTCCAAAGTTTTACTACAGTATCTAATTTTTCTGTGTCCTCCTCTCCGCAGCAGAGGACAGCTCAGACGACGACGAGCCGCTCATTAAGATGATAAAGAAATCGCCGACTGATGAGCAGCTGAAGGAGACGGTCCAAAGTCTTCTGAAGGAGGCTGATCTGGAGGAGATGACCATGAAACAGATCTGCCAGAGGGTAAGACGATGTCCATTTCACTCCATTTCTCACCTCTCACAGTAAACTGGTGCTTTAAAATCCAAAAACAGAGCTTCTGGAACATGGTCACTAGAGTGAATAAATCTGAGGACTGAGCATGAGTGAAGAGCTGCTCAGCAGTGAAGTTTAGGCAGAGTAGTTCTGTGTAAAGCAGACGCCACTGAGCATGTGCAGGAACACTGCTCTGTTTACAGCTTCACTATCTGGTTGTGTTACACATCACAACCTCTGGACTGTTTTACATTGTAGAGAACTTACACAGAACTTACAGAACTACTCTCCAGAGACTGAAAACATGATCACTGTCATTAGTCTTTGGAGCCGTTTCTAAACAAACTAACGAGACTAAACTCTTCAAGATGAAGGAACATGTGACCCAGTGCAGCGGTGTTTCTGGACAACAACAGATCAATAAGATATATCAGGCTTTGATACACATACAACACTTGTTAGTAGATCAGTTCATTGTTGGTTTGGATCCAAACATGAGATTTGTTGACAAGAAGAAAAATATAAAATCACCAGACTGGTCATTTATACTTTTACAGTGTTTAAAAGAGTTCAGCTTTCATTGTTGTGGAAATTTTCTCTGGAGAAAGAAGGCACATGGAGACATAAAGAAAGCATTAAACATTGTTACTTGTTGACGCAGTTGTAAACACTGTACAATCCATCACATCATCAGTAACAATTATACAAATGTCCAAACACAAACAAAAATACAATCATCTTGTATTTTTGGAGAGAAAGCTTGTTGTTCAGCTGGTCCTTTCCCTAAAGATTGTGAACTCAAACTAGACAGCTTTATACCTCTCCAGAAGCAAAGCTAAAAACAGTCTGGTGCCTAAATGGGGACCAGACTGGGGGGACACAAACCATTACACCTTCTTACAAACAAGTATGGTCTCTAAAACAGAAGGCTTAAGACAAAGATATCTCTAGCTAACCCCAGAGATCAGCAAGCAACCCTCAGATAGAAACAGGTTCAAGAGTTCAACTAGACTAGGAGCAGGATATCTTTACCAACATGTGTCCCCAAAATGACAATGACATTACATCACATTCAGTTGATAACAAACATTGACTCCTTAGTTTGAAAACATTCGTAACATATATATACAAAAGATTTATAAAATGATAACCTACTATTCAATTTTCTTTCCCATCATTCCTTTCTGTCTTTCAGGTGTTTGACACATATCCAGACCACGACCTGACCAGCAGGAAGGACTACATCAAACAGACAGTCAAGTCTGTGAGTATCATCACACACACACACACACACACACACACACACTTAACTCTCTACCTGTATTATGGTGTTTGGTTTACGTACAGACTTTAAGTGCTCTTAATGTCACTCACTTCCACAAATCCATTTTTTAGTCATTTACCTGAAATTTTCTTATTGATTTGAACTTGACAAATAATCATAACCTGAAAATATACAACTCTATTTTATTATCTACTGCCTCACTTTAAACATCTTGTTCTGATTTTCAGTTTTTTTCTTGTTCTAATGTAATTGTTTGATCTACTTAACACATTATTAAATTTTAATAACTTAGCCTACAGAAAATGATCAACAGTTGTTATTTTGAGTCAGTAAATCATTGAAGTCATTTATTAATGTAAAAATACTGAACATCCTCTGGTTTCAGTCTATTAAATGTTACGGTAACTTTATAATGAAGTTATAAGCAGATGTGTTCATTAATGTATTTGTCAACAGTTATAATTTCAGACCTGCTGAATAAAAACAGATAATGAAACAATATAGTAAAACACTGTGTTTACATGTCATTATATCTGCTTATAACAACATTATATTGTTTATTAAATTGTGTTAATTTAATATTCAGTGTTTATATGCTGCTCATTAATGCTAAATATGGGCACTTAAAGTAAAATGTGTATTATTTTAAACTGAATATCTTTTGAATTTTGGACGTTTGAAACAACAGGATTTGAAGATGTCGCCTTGAACTCTGGGAAACATTTTCACCATTTATTTTGATATTTTATTGACTATAAAGAGATTTATTGATAAAGAAAATAATACATTTAGCTGCTGTTAACTTTCAGTTGTGTCGGAGTCGCGTTAAGTTACTGCCGATGAAAAACATTTCCTGCTGCTTCATAATAAAAGCTTTCCACTGACAAACTAACTGAAGGCTTTTATTATGAAGAACTTACAGGAAATTAAATGTGTTTATCCACTGTTTTACAGCTGTGATTTTGACAACTAGTCACAGCCATGATGTGTTCAGCCTGCTGCTTTTCAACACAAGACAAAGTGTGTCATCAAGTCAGTATACGTGTGTAGAAAAGGCCAAACTGAGAAAAATGCTATTCCTGGTTCATCCAGCAGAGGTCGATAAAAATCACAGATTGCTTGATGATGATTCCTGTGCAGATTATCTGCACATCTTTAAGTCTTTAAAGAAAGTGATTTTATGTTTGTCGCCCCCGGCAACAAAAAACGTTTGCAAACTGTGATATCTGCTAGATGGGGTGTTACTAAGTACTGACTATGTGCCCAAACTTTTGCACATGTCACAATGATGTTTTTATTTTTATTTTTTCCAAATTTATAAAAAGTAACTATGCTCTATTTTTTGCTGAAAATGTTGTGGGTTTTTTCTAAATCAAAAGGCTGTTTACATCTTATTTTTTTAATTGTCATTTATCAAAGGGTAGCCAGACATTAGCATACAACTGAATCAGTTTGAGCTTTTTATGAATAATGACCAGCACAGTCTGTTAGTTGCAGCCCTGATCATGCTAACATGCTAACATGCTAACATGCTGATATTAGGCAGGTGGAACCATTTTCTTAGTTTTGCAAATAAAAGTTGTAACCTGATGGTGGAGCGAGATGAAAACCAGACGAAGTCAGCGAACGGCGATGCATCCAACTGTTGAGATATAAACATGTTAGATTTGAGTATCTGGAAACTTGTGATGGACATTTTCCTACAGATTGTTGACATTTTATAAACCAAACAATGAATTGATTTAATCTAGAAAATAATCTGTAGGTCAAACAATAGTTCAAATAATGAGTTGTAGTCTGATTATTTATAAAAATATTCTCAGGTTGACATAAACAAACAATATTACAACATATTTGAATATCTGAAATGTTATTTATAGAAGATTATATCCATAATCATCCACACTGTGGTTGATTAGTAGAGCTGTAAAGCTTTCGTACATTACTGCAGTTATTCAGAATAATATTTTGTTGGTTTTTCTTCATGCTTCTTTAAATGTTTCCTCACAGCTCATCACATGAAGATCTGAAGAATAAAGTCGACGTGAATCACTGCAAAACTTCACGAGGGACAAACTTCAGCAGGAATGACTGAAAAGCTTTTTTTCATTTGTTTCATATCATGTTTTGTTTTCATACAAAGTTGTTTTATACATAATTATTTTTGTTTTTTTTTATTAATGTTCGACTCGTGTAGGTTTTCAGGTCAACTCAACAGAGTTAATCATTAACATTTTTTAGAGTTCTCAGGCACATGTTTCGTGCCTTCAGTCGAGTCCAAAGCAAAGTTCGATTTGCAAAAAAATAAAATAAAATTCAAAACAAGTTGAAAAAAATCAAATTTCTTACATGAACGGTGATTTATCAAAGTTCAAACTGACATTTTATTTTATGGCTGTTGGTCGACTTTCAGTCATGTTTTGGTAGAAAAGACAGGAAACAGTCAGAGAATTGTCTTTATTAATGAATCAGTTCAACAATCTGCTTTGTTTTATAGATTAATTCTCCTGCTTTACTTCCTGTGAAGATGATTTAATGCAGTTTGTGTTCATCAGAAATCCTCAAAGAAAACCTTTTGTGTCTGAAATGATTCAGTCGATGTTTTGCAGGTCAAAATGAAGAGCAGTGGTTTGGATGTTAATTTCTTTTTTTTTTAATTTAAAACACAGTTTGCCAAATCTGATCTTTGCTTTTAACTCACAACTTCTGGCTTTTTAATTAGCTAAAACTATTTTTGATTAACAACCATTTCAAGTCTTTATTTTGTTGTTGATGAAGACTTTTTGTTTCTGGATTTTTGTTCTTTGTTTTGGTTGTTCTGTCAAATATTAATTTACAATTTAAAATCCTCAAATGAATTGTACTAAGTAATTTACTTACTGATTAAAATTGTACTTTTTTTGAACAAAACTGTCTCAATGTGTTCAAAAACATCTATTTGGTTCCTCATTCAAACACAGCTGTGATTTACAACATGAGATCATTTTGCTTCTCTTGTTTTGACACTTTTAACAAATCAAAACAGACGCCTCGAATATAGAACTCAACTTTATCCACATTTTTTATAGAAGTAAGAAAATAATATAGATTTAACTATAAGTAGTTGCAAATCTGCTTTGAGTTTTTACTGAAACATAAAGTTCAGTTTTATTTGTTGCTTTTGTGATTTTTCTCAGTTGAGATCTAAATTGAAGATTATTAAATATAAATATTCTGTGCAAAAATGTATTTCAAAGTTTATCTGAAGCTAATGTGAAGCTTCAGCGTCCAAATGAGTCAAATCAAGTAGATATCTTTCAACGTTACAGTCTTTTTAGTGCCAAAGTCCCTCTTTTTGTTACTATACTTCCACCTGCAGCTCAACAGGGAAACACTGTCCGAGGAAACACAAAGAGGGAATTTGATGCTAAAAAGACTGTAAATGTGTCAGATATCCACTTGATATGACTAACTCAGACTGCTGAAGCTGAATAGAAGCTTCACACAGACTTTTAAATGACTGTGTGGACACACTGTGGATTTTTACCTCCATCACTTCCATTGAAAGCACATTTGAAGGATCTTTTAATATCCAGTATGAACAGGAGGAATGATTACAGCGAGGAAAACCTCTTTCACTGTTCATATGGACACCTGACTGCTGGTTTAACACACACTTGAAAAGTGATGAACCGTCCTTTAACATTTACAACAGCAGATTTAATTACTACATGAACCCTTACCCTTACTTATTTATTTACAGTTATATTAGCAGGTGACTGGTAAAGTTTTATAAATGGCTCATTAGACCCATTATTAACTAATTACTTACTAATATTTGATGACTAAGATGAAGTCATGGCAGGAGAAGAACAATTAGTTCAGATGCAAATACAGCAAATTATCCGTCATAGTATCAGATCTCTAATGTTAAAACTATGATTTTATGCAGGCAGCATTAGTGCACTGGAGGCGTGTCATCAGCAGCATATCCAGTTCTGTGAAAGTGAAAGTATAACAGTTGTTTATATCAAAATTTCCCGCCAGTTTGTCTGCAGTCTCGGCGGGGCAGGACGGACGGAGTCTGCACTGAGCGGTGAGTTTCTCTCACATTAACGAAGCTTTGAGGAGAAAATTAGATTTAACATTAAAAATACAGTAAAACAAGTCGATGTGACGATGTTTGAGAATAAACAGTTTAGACTTTAGAGAGAAAGATGAGACAAAGCAAACAGAGCAGCTGATTAAACATAAATATTAAATATTACATGAGAATAATGTTGATGATTATTATCCTAGAAGTAATTTAACTTCCTCTCCCTCAAACGTCTTTATGTGCATTATACAAAATGCATTAAAATCCACATAGACAGTTTATCCACAGTGCATCTATATAAATATTCTGTATTTTCAGAGGGGTGAACTACGAAGCAAGTTCAACATACTCAGGCTTTCTTTGTGTGAGCTGGCTCGACAAACCCTAAACTCGTGATCAGAGATAAATGGTATCACGACGGAGGATAACAGTTGTCTTTGTCAACTCAGGCTTTCTGCTTCAGGCTATATGTGTGTGTATGTTTCCATTAAAGGAGGAGTTTGGCGTCATTGACTCGTTTTCCCGCACAAAATGGACCAATCGCGTGTCGCTACGTCAGTCAGCAGGAGCATATCATTATAATTGAGAGATATGAATAATATACATAATAAGCAAAAAGCAACGCTGTCGCTGCAATTAAGGCGAGAGAGGAATGCTGGCAGAAAATTGCTGATGTAAATGTGTTAATTAAAAAACGAATTCATTAATTTATTAATTACGTCATTAGTTTATATACATAGCTCTTAAACTTTAAACTTGATGCAGCAGATTTAAACATTAAACTCAAGAAGTGCATTCAGGTCTGACTCTGTCCCATAATGAAGGATGAGTGGAAATCACTTTAGATTCTGGTGAAATTAATATTATAGATTGAATATGATCTGTGATAAATACCAATAGATTCATAATAATTATTAATTATTGTAAGTGATTAATAATGACAGTATGAGGCTGCAAGCTAAATGTTTGTAAATGCTGGTGCACCCACCTGCTCTGCTGTAATACTAAATATACAGTGGTGGAAAGTCACTTAGTACATTTACAGTTTACATCACTGTTTTTCTGAGGTACTTGAGTATTTCACATGAGCACTCCTTTATTTTGTGTTTCACCATATGACCACCTCTCCTCTCATGTTTACTTGCTTCCACAGGTTTCTTATTCTTCTCACAGCATCTGACAGTATGTCAATGTACTCTGCAGTCTTCACAAAAGTAAGTGCAATGTTCTGTTCTGTACAGCTTTTTAATTTTATATTTCATTCTCATTATTTGGCATGTTGTAGGACAGGTGCACTGCAAAAATGCCAAATATATGCTGGTTTTAGCTTCTCATATGTGATGATTTGATGTTTTCTTTGTTAGACTGATTGTCTTTGGGACTGTTGGTCAAACTAAAAAAGACATATGAAGACGTCACCTTTGACTCTGGGAAATTATAACGGGCATTTTTCAGTATTTTGTAGACATGATTAATCGAGAAAATAATCCGCAGATTAATCAATAATGAAAATAATCATTAGTTGCAGCCTTAGTTTAAGACACTCTCCCTTTAGCTCTGAAAGTGGTCACTTACATGACACATAATGTGAGTCAAACACTCTGGAAAAGAGCCAACTGTATGTCTTTGATGCTGCATATTACCACCACTGCTTGTTTGGTTGCTCCTGGTCAGCACATTAAGTCTGAAAAGGTGTCCAGGTGGTCGTGGTTATTTATTACTTTGTACAATCAATATGTCATGATAAAAGACGAGCATTAATAAAACTAAATGTGTGTGTGCCAGTGAGGAAAGAAGCCAAGCCGAAAGAGCCAAACAAGAGGAAACAAAGACAGGTATATCCATCACATTCAGTGGAAAAAGTCACTGTAGGATAAAAAATAAGGAAATCCAGATATGAATGTAACTGTTTGTTCAAACAGGAAGAGCTCTGCAGGTGGCCACGTTATTTCCAAACATCTGACTTCCACATCCTGCAGACGTAAAGCAACATTATCATCATTCCTGTTTCTGCCTGATAAATGTAAGTTTAAGTCTCTTTAACTGCTTCATGTCTCACTTTCTTCACCAGTTGATCTCTTAACTGTGTCTGTTTGCTGCAGCAAGTAGTGAACAGTGGGTTTATCAGATTTCAGAGGATCTAATCATTCATGGGGTTAAGTGTCTTGCCCAAGGACACATCGCCATGCGGACTAGAGGAGCCAGGAATTGAACCACCGATCTTCCAATTAGTGGACAACCCGCTCTACCTCCTGAGCCACAGCCGCCCCATATTATTGGACATGTTGTTTGATCATGTCTAAAGCCTGGTGTTGGCGAGAATATCCACACAAACCTGGATAAATTTATGAATGCATATTTCTCCCAGTGTTTCAGCCCTCTGTCCAGACTAAATTGGCATTTTTTTCTCCCCATAGATACTGAGCTTTTACAAAACCATTTCCAGAGTGTGTAATTCTTAAAATTCAAGTTTGGCATTTCAGTATCCAGTTTCCATTCAAATGTAGTGCAAAATTTTAACCAAACTACCAGAAAATCTGGAAAAGTAAATTCAATATAGTGTACATTTCCACCTACTACTGTTGTGTGAATATTAGGAGATGATGCAGTCAGTACCATTAAACCATTGCAGAAGAAGAGGACACAACGACATGATGTCATTAAAAGAGCTGCAGTCAAAGCGCAAATGATGGAAAACATGATGGAAATATGATTTTTCTGTTTAGGTTTAACAAACTGAATCTCAGCAGAGTAACAGACTGTCTGTAGCTGTCAGTTACATCTGTTTACAGCTTCACCAGTTTGTTATGCTACATATCACAACCTCTTGACTTTGTACTGATGTTCTTTGAGAAATTTATAATGCAGTATAAAGTCTCTTTACTAGACTTTATACTGAGTAGTTGCATTTTTCAGCACCAACAACGGTGTGTTGATGTGATATTATGTATTTATTTTACAGCAAAACTGTATCAGATTGTGGTTGTATTCAGTGCTGCCAAAACATTGGTTGTAATCTACATTGTTACTGATCTACTTCAGAGCTGCTGAAGTCAAGAAGATGAGGAAATCTGAGAGTAGAACAACGTCTTCAATAATCAGTTCTATGTCTGCTAAGAGTGATCGCTCCAGAGAATATCCTCCAGACTTAAGCAGTGAACACAGAGCTTCAGGAACAAGGTAAGATTATCAATGCTGTTAGATGGTTATGATTGCAAAGAGCAAGATTTTATACCACTGGCCGTCATACTGAAATGAGAATGAAAAGGTTTTAATATTAAGTTTTATTATATTGGTAATAATAATCTGTAGGGATGTATTACTCTCATATCTTTAACTATTTGATATATATTGGAATGGGAAATCTAAATTCATAAAATAGCGGATTAATGTTGGACATGTAGGGAGACGTGATGAATTGTACCAAGAATAATTACAGTTTTAATATTCATAGTTATGTGTTGACTAATAGGATAAAGATGAATTCGATTGATTTCATAGTGGAGTAGGTAGAAAATTTACCGCATCTGACAAGACAGTCTACTTGATTTGAAAATGTTATGTTACTATGAGGACTATATGCTTTTTTCAGCAGCCAGATGGCATCGAGCTTTCAGCAGAGCCCAGACACACTGGAGGTGGGCAATACTGTATTTATCAATGAACTAATAATACATTAAAAATACAGAATGAATAATTTTTTGTTTATTATTACATTTTTCTAAGTCATAAGGGTAGCTATGTCTAGTGTCATTGCATTAACATAATTCCAAAATAAAACAGTGTTGTGTAACACGTTCCCTCGGGGAATATAATGTATGTATAAAAAATCTTATAGCTTAGTAAAAAACACTGTATTTGTCAGGTATTTGAATCCGAAGCTGTGGCCTTTCTAAAGCAAGCTGTGAAACAACATAAGAAGGTCCTTTTTACAAAACACAAAGGACTGTTTAAGGAAGACGAGCAGGAGGACAAACTCCCTGATCCACTGGTTGAGTTTGATGATGAAACAAGTGAGGCTGCTCTGAAGATTGCCCTCCATGTTTTGAGGAAGATGAATGAGGATGAACATGCTCACACACTTGAGAAAAGTAAGAGACTTCATGTTATCTTACTAGAACAGCTGATGTTCAATAAATGTAATACATTAAGTTTTTGTACCAATTCATCCATTTATTAACTTTGGTCCAGTATGAAACATCTTCACACCTCTCAGATAAATTTTCATGAAATTTGGTGCTCCCATTCATCGTTCCCAGAAGATGAATAATAAACATTTTAATTATCCTTTTTTTTTTCAATGAATACGACCAACAGGCCAAAATTTCAATTGGTCCAACTCATGACTGAGTCCCTGTCACCCTTAGATGCACTTTGCATGCCAATATCCTGAACGTCTTTGCGGGCTAATATTTGAATTTGAATTTGGGTTGAGCAAGGTTTTTTTTTTTTTCAAATCGTCCTCAGTAAAAGTATGCCAAATTAGCTATTAGCAACTCCTGTTTTCAGTGTAGCCATGTATGTACAGACAACTATCACTGGATTACTTTGATACTGAAGAAAACTTAAAATTATAATGATTCTCAGGCAAGTTTAGGAGTTATAAGGAGAGTTATGGGAACATAACAGTTTGGTCTTATTATTGATGTTACACATTTCTGTGCTGTTAGGTCATTATGGAGAACTAGGAATGTACCAACAGAAACTAAAATCTTCTGTGAAGACAAAAAATGAGAACTTGTTGGAAGAGATAAGTGCAGAGCAATGGCCTGTGCCTTTCAGAAAGATTTACACAAAGATCTACCTGAGAGAGGAGGGCAGTGGAGGGATCAACAATGAACATGAAGTGAGACAAATTGAGACCGCGTTCAACAGACGGAAATCTTCGGAAATTCTGATCAAGTGCGAGGAGATCTTCAAGCCTTTACCCAAACAAGAAACACCAATCAGAACGGTGCTCACCATGGGGATAGCAGGCATCGGCAAAACAGTGCTGACTCAGAAGTTCATGCTGGACTGGTCAGAGGGGAAGGCCAATCAAGACATCCAGCTCCTGTTTTCAGTTCCTTTTAGGGAGCTGAATTTGTCAAAAAATGAGAAACAAAGCTTGATGGAGCTCCTGTGTAACCTCTCTCCAAACCTGAAAGAATCTGGAGTCAAAGACCTGAAAATTTACAAAGTTCTGTTCATATTGGATGGTCTCGATGAGTGCAGACTCCCTCTGGATTTTGAGGGAAATGAGAGATGTTGTGATGCTACACAAGCAGCCTCAGTAGATGTCCTGCTGACAAACCTAATTGCAGGTAACCTGCTACCAGAAGCCAGTCTGTGGATAACTACCCGACCTGCTGCCGCCAGCTGCATCCCTCCACAGTATGTTAACCGGGTGACTGAGATACGAGGCTTCAACAACCTACAGAAGGAGCAGTACTTCCACAAGAAAATTGAAGATGAAAACTTGGCTAAAAGAGTAATTGCAAACATAAGGTCAGCAAGAAGTCTCTACATCATGTGCCACGTGCCGGTGTTTTGCTGGATTTCTTCTATTGTCCTGGGAAACATGTGTGCCAAAGCAAGTGGAGGAAAAATGCCAAAGACTTTGACTCAGATGTACATCCACTTTCTGGCTCATCAGACCACAAAGAAGCATGTCAAGTACGGCGAGGAGCAAGAACTGGACTCCCAGGGGAATAACAAGGTGATCATGTCCCTTGGGAAGTTGGCCTTCCAGCAGCTGGAGAAAGGCAACCTGATCTTCTATGAGGAGGATCTCAGAGACTGTGGAATTGATGTCAAAGAAGCATCTGTGTACTCAGGAGTGTTCACTCAAGTCTTCAGGGAAGAGTTCTGCATGCAGCAAAAAGTCTTCTGCTTTGTACATCTGTCAGTTCAAGAGTTTCTAGCAGCTTTGTATGTCCATGTGATGTATAAGGTGTCTGGTGTAAACCTGATGATCAGCTCTGAACAAATGACCCAAAAAAAGCCTGTATCTGAACTGCACAAAGCTGCAGTGGACAGAGCTTTACAAAGCAACAACGGCCACCTCGATCTCTTCCTGCGTTTCCTCCTCGGACTCTCTCTGGATTCCAGTCAGGCTCTGCTCAGAGACGTGAAGATACAGGTAGAAACCTGCGACTCCCAAAGTCATGAGGAAACCATCAAGTACATCAAGGAGAGAATCAGTCAGACTCATCATCCAGAGAAGTACATCAATCTCTTCCACTGTCTGAATGAGCTGAACGACCACTCTCTGGTGGAGGAGATCCAGAGCTACATGGAGTCAGACCGAGACTCAGTGATGGACGAGTGCTCTGCAGCTCAGTGGGCAGCTCTGGTCTTTGTGTTGCTGACCTCACCAGAGAAGCCAGAGGAGATCCAGCTCAAGAAATACTCCAGAACAGAGGAAGGCCTTCAGAAGCTCCTACCAGCCATCAAAGCATCCGAATCAGCAATGCAAGTCTCTCTCATCATTCACAGTTTTATTTTTAATAATCATCCATTGAGGTTGCAAATTTAAATAACAAATTGACTTTGTCTTTCTGTTTATCAGGTTGAATGATTGTAATCTCACTGCAGACTGCTGTAAGGAGCTGTCCTCCACTCTCAGCTCAAACTCTAATGAGCTGAATCATTTAAACCTTAGTGACAACAACTTACAAGACTCAGGAATTGAACTTCTCTGCACCGGACTGAAGAGCCGACACTGCAGACTGAAGACGCTGAGGTGAGTCAAAGCTGCAACTGACAAAAATGTGACTGAACAAAGATTTTTGAAGTCTTCAAAAATCTGACGACTCAGTGCAACTACAGACAGACTCTACAGTATACTAACCACATTTTAGACTATGTTTTGAAAGTCATGGTACAAGAACCCTGGATTTGGCTAACAAAAAGGTTTCATTGTAGTAGCAGCAGTACCACCACTTTGGCCCAAACTGAAATAGCTCAGCAAATATGTGTTCATTAGCATGAAAGTTTGTAGATTTCCAAAGTCTCCAAAGGATGAATCCAATGACTTTGGTGATCCTCTGACTTTTCATCTAGCACCTTTATGAGAACAAACTATTTGGTTGACTGAAATTTTGTCCAAATTGACATTCATGTTCCCCACAGGATAACTTTATCCAATTTCATTTGTCCAATATGTTGGTGTATGACAAAAAAACCTGCAAAACTAATGACATTCTCATTAGGTTTCATCACTTTGTTTTTAGTGCTACTTAGTAAATGACAGCATGCTAACACACTTAACTATGAAAGTAACCAGGTAAACATTACCTACAAAGCATCATCATGTTGAACTGAAGGAAAACACACCTGTTCTTGTGAGATGATGACTTCCAGACAGATGTCAAAGAAAAAATGGGAATGCTGCTCACTCATATCTCCACTACAATCATTTATTTGAAAGATTCTGAGATTAAGTACAGAGCTGCTGACGGGGCTGTAGACTCTTTGTCTTGCACTAGTGCAGTTCTTTCTTGCAATACTTTTTCACTCAATCTAAAGGTGGTTGTGTTCGACTACATAAAACTTGAACAGAAACAAAAAATAAAAAGTACAGCAAACTTGATACAAAAAGCAAAAGTGTGTCATTCAGATTCTTTTTTCAATAATTTACTTTACTTTTGCTTAAAGTTTTAGTATGAGACACGACAACATTTGACTTTTTGTTTTGACACAACAACCAAGTTTTCAATATCTCATATACATTTACTGGTTGACTTTTATACTCTCTACCACATTTTACTATTAATGTGCAAAATAATAAAGAATGACAATGAAGACTTGACAGTGTAATACAATCCAATACAAGAACCCTGAAAAAAGTGTGGCCATTGTAAAGCTTATAATGTTCAGTTTTTGACAGGTGTTATTCAGCTATGTGATCATTTTAATGTGGTAGTTTTTTGTATCTTTGCATTTGATTTCGTCATTTTGCATTGTTTGTCCCTTCAGGCTGAACCGATGCAGTCTCACCCAGAGATGCTGTGAGAACCTGGCTTCAATCCTGAGTACTTCATCACCTCTCAGAGAGCTCGACCTGATTGACAACGACATCAGAGACTCAGGAGTTCAACTGCTCTGCACCGGACTGGGAAATGCGGGCTGTAAACTGGAAACCATCAGGTATCATTTCAAGCAACTATTAATGCAACTTTAATAGTTATGAAGAGTAACAACCAGCTGTTAAAGGTGGATTCTGTCACTCTGTCACAGGTTGTCGTTCTGTAACATCACAGAGAAAGGTTGTGGTTTCTTGGCCTCGGCTGTGAAGTCCAACCCGTCCCACCTGAGAGAGCTTGACCTGAGCTACAATCACCTTGGAGAAAGTGGAGTGAAGCTCATCTCTGAAGCTCTGGAGGAAGGACGATGTGAATTTACCAAACTGAGGTAAAGAAAACAGTTTGATGGTTGTTTTCAGCCAGTCAGTCGGTCCACCACTTTGATCTAGACTGCTCTCTGAACAAGTATTGGATGGATTAAGATGAAATTTTGTACAGACATTCATGATCCTCAGAGAAAACATTCAAAAATAACCTTGGTGATCCTCTGACTTTCTCTTTACCGCCACCAACAGGCAAAAGTCTTCACTTATCCTGTGAAATATCTCAACAACTATTAAATGGATTGGCATTCATGCATTTGTATAGACATTCATTGTTCCCAGAGGATGTATCCTACTGATTATGATGAACCACTGATTTTTTTTTTATGCTAGCACCACCATCAACTATTGGATGAATTGCCATGAAATCTGGTTCACCATCATCAAGTCAAAATTTCCACTTGTCCAGTACTTTGATTTATGACTAAATATCTCCAAAAGCGAATGC
The DNA here is from genome assembly GCF_910596095.1 of Thunnus maccoyii. Classification (NCBI taxonomy): domain Eukaryota; kingdom Metazoa; phylum Chordata; class Actinopteri; order Scombriformes; family Scombridae; genus Thunnus; species Thunnus maccoyii. The sequence continues at coordinate 2,540,474 of NC_056542.1, read as the reverse complement.
CTTCAGCCTCAACTGTAGTGTTTAGTGTTGTTTTTTACTGCTGTGATGTTTTCATGGGTCAAATTAAGAAGTTTGAAAAACCTTCAGAGAAGCTTTAATCATCATGTTTCTATCTGCTCCACAGAGTCAACCACAATGCAGAACACTGGTTTAAAAGAGGACTGAAACAATGTAAGTTTGGATTTTCTATTTGTCAAAAATCTGTTGTACTTTTACTTAAGTAGGAGTTTTCATACAGGACTTTTACTTGTAATGCAGTATTTTTACATTGCTGTACTGGTAATTTTACTTATGTAAAAGATCTGAACACCTCTTCCACCACTGACTATACTGTAAGTCTTTAAATCTTATTAACAGAGAAATAATTTCCAAAATGACCAACAGCACACTTATTATAAGGTCTGAACTTAGAGATTGACACCAAAATGATTGACTTAGTATTTTTTGAGAGAAATTGAGGCATTTTGAATGGGAGTCAGTTGGAGCATCCTACAGCCATCGGTGGCACTTAAAGGTACTTCGGCCTCAAGATGTGGTTGCTGCTGCTTTGTCTTAACACATGAAGCAATTTTCCTCAGAAAAATGAGGCTGTTTTTAAATATTCATCATGTTTTTAAGCATTTCCTATCAGTTTAATCCATGGTTATGTTAGTTTTACCAGTGAATTAACAGAACATGAAGCATTAGTACTGTAGTGATGGATACCTGCAGTTTAAAATACCTCAAGCACTGATTTAAACAGTGATTACATTGTTGACTGGAGCTATGTTTGATGTTTCCTGATGCATGGATGCCTGCCAGCCATTGAGTAGTAAGTATTTTCAGTGGCGGTGGTATAAACTGTCAGTATAAATGTCTAACTGCTTGACTTCTTCCTGCCATCAGATGCATGTGAGCTCACAATGGATCCAAACACAGCCCACAAACTCCTCATCCTCTCTGACGGGAACCGAAAAGTTAGCCAGGGCCAAGAGGAGCAGCCGTATCCTGACCACCCAGACAGGTTCAACTTCTCGTTCCAAGTCCTGTTCCAACAGGGCCTGAAGGGCCGCTGCTACTGGGAGGTGGAGTGGGAGGGGAACTGGGCTGGGATCGGAGTGACCTACAAGGACATCCGTCGCAAAGGTCCAGACCAAGACTGTGTGATGGGATACAATGAGATATCCTGGGGTCTGCACTGCTCTGCTCCTGGCTACCGAGTACATCATAACTACAAGAGCATCGTCCTTCATGTCCCTCTGGCAAGTTCTCACAGACTGGCGGTGTATCTGGACTGGGAGGCTGGCATGCTGTCCTTCTACAGAGTGTCTACTGGAGGATCACTGACACACCTGCACACCTTCCACACCAAATTCACCAAACCGCTCTACCCAGTTTTCAGAGTGTGGGGTGAGGGCTCCTCAGTGAGGCTTGTAAGTGAAACAGCTTAAATAGAAGAAAAGACTTGATTAGTCATCGTTCATATTAACATTCAAACAATCACAATGATCACTTTTAGGTGTGCCTGCTGTTCGAGGCATGTCCCAGAAATCTGTTTTTAGCCATTCATACAGATACATATACACATATATTTTACATATTCAAATTATGCAGACATTCAAGGTTCCCAGACAATGAACTGACTTTGGTGATCTCTTGACTTTTTCCTTGACATATTAGTATGCTGATGATAACATGGCAGTGTGGATTCAAAATAAGCTAGTTAGTTATTTTTTAGTTAGTTATTTTTGTGTCATGCACATATAAGTACCGGGATCACATGGACTTATAAGACACCAGACGTACGGTTACAGTGGAGAGAAGATCATAACTCGTCACATATAACAGCACTTTGTTAACTTTGCATCATGTGTATTTTTAGTTATGCACAGCAGACTTTACTTTGTTGATACTGCAGCATTAATTGTATAAAAAATCTTTTGTAATCTGTGTATATGTATATTGGACTTTTCTGTGTGTCATCTTCATACTGCAACTTGTTTTAAGTCTTAATTCAGACGGCATCCTGGAGGGTCACTGATATGTTAATCATGTTCTATAGCATGTACAGTTTACAACCTGCATCAGAGTTTTTTTTACTTTATTGCTTCATTGAATTATTAATTGAGTTAACTATTTGTTACTGAGAGGCAGATTGAAAAAGGGGAGAGAGGGATATGTGACCTATTGTAAATTTAGTCTTGTTTCTATTCTTTTTTATCCGTAACATATAAAACCAATATATACTTATACGTAACATACATTCAGTTATTTAAAAATCCTTTTTCATCCTTTTTTGAAAAGCATTTTAAAGCTAAGAAGATGAAGGGCAACAAAGGACATCCCTGTGTTATAGCCTACCTCTGACATTTTCCACTGTACGCATATATTTCTTTATTTACATTTTTAGCCTGAACTTAAGTGATTTACATTCTAATCTATTAAAACATATTGACAGCTCAGCCATTAACCATAAACATTTTAAAAATGTTTCAATATTATTTCACATAATTATGTAATATACTGGTAATATTTTTCTATGTATATTTCTATCTTTAATGAAGCTAAAAATTGCAGTTTCAATTACACAGGATCACTTCATAAAGGGGTAAAGCAGCGTCCATTTCTGTAACACTGCAACACCACTTGATGGCGCTAAAGTAATAATTTTCAAATCCTTCACAAAATGACAAATATTCATCAAAAGTCATGTTTTCATATTTTATATTTGGTCTGACCAACAGAACAAAAAAATCCCCAAAGATATTTAATTTACAATGACATGAAAGGAAGAAAAGCTGCATATTTATTGATATTGTACTTAGTAAATTAATTAAGTTAATTTTAAATTACAGGGTTAGCTAGTATATTGTTCACTAACAATAAAGGGTAAAGATAATAAAAGAGCCCTAATTTTGCTGTGGTCAGAATAATTCATCAATAAAATGAACACGAACATTGTAGTTTTTCTGGAAACAACTTATGATGTGAACTACTCCTGTTGATGGCTAGTTAAACCATACTTATTCATAAGAGAAACTCATTTTTGCTCTTTTCATAGAGGCCATGCTGACAGTAACAAAAAAATAAACAATAAAAAATACATCAGACTTATCCTTGACTTGTTTACCATTGTGAGTCACACAAAGATCTGTGATGACACACATTTTCCCTCCTTTTTTCACACAAACATCTGTGATTCTTATCGAGAGATAAATATTAAATATTAAAGACATGCAGTTAAGGATTTTGTTCAGTTTTCTGACTATTAATAAATTGATAAATTCAATTAGGAAAACTTAGCTTAACTCTGAAGAAAAGAAGCACAACTGTCTCTGGCTGTCTCTGGAGCCACAAAGAAATTTTGAGAGAAGCACAGAAGCAGCACACTGATGATGTCAGAGGGCTGTGATTGGTTGATCGCAATGTTGATCCAGGATCACGTCCTACTTGGCTAAATCACGCCGTGCGTTTAGGTACAGCAGTTAAACATTAGTGCAATCCTCTATATTTATCAGTCTGTTATTTTTAGGGTTGCTGAGTTTTGGTGCATAATTTCCTGGTTTATATATTTGTGAAATAAGTGTTAATATTTTGGTATGAAACAACTAACTAAATAACAACTGCAGAGAAAATGATCTACAGTTGTTATTTTGACAATCAGTAAATCATTGAAGTCATTTATCAATGCAAAAATGCAGAACATCCTCTGGTTTCAGTCTATTAAATGTTACTCTAGGTAACTCTATAATGAAGTTATAAGCAGATGTGTTTATTAATGTATTTGTCAACAGTTATAACTTCATAACTGCTGAATAAAAACAGATAATGAAACAATATAGTAAAACACTGTTGTAATAATATAAAATATGTCTTCATAGAAGTTATAATTGTTGACAAATACTGTAATAATAATGAACACTTAAAATAATGTCATTATATCTGGTTACAACTACATTATAGTGTGTTATAAACATTAAATTGTGTTAATTAATATTCATTGTTTATATGCTGCTCATTAATGCTAAATATGGGCACTTAAAGTAAAGCTTATTATTTTAAACTGATATCTTTTGAATTTTGGACGTTTGATGAAACTTTTTTTTTTATATTTTATTGACTAAACCATCAGTTAGAAAAACAAGAGATTAATTGATAAAGAAAATAATACATTTAGCTCAAATTTCACCTCCATTGCTGAGAAATGGTGCACCAGATCCCTTCAGTACAGAGCATGAAAAGAGTTACAGTAAGTCCAGTTGTCAGGCTGTATTTGATGCAGTAATATGATGGGAATCAAAACAAGGACTGACATCTGCTCTCTGTAGGCCAACACTGTTGACAGCAGGTGGAGACAAATTCAGGGTTTTTCCATCGACACTTTTGGTCACACAGAGTCAAACCATGTCACGTTTCCACTTCCAGTTTACACACAGTCGCGCCTGTTTCTTTAACAGGAAGAAACCTCAAACAGAACCGGACTCCAGGTGGACGACATCTGCCTCGACTGGTTGGGTTGACAGAGAAAGAAAGAAGAGGGAGAGACACAGAGAAACACCAACAACAACAATAACTATAACAACAACCTCAAGCCTCCAAGCGGTTTGACGTCTCGCCGGCTGCAGCCGACCCATCATGACCCTCCTTCTCACCGCTTCTCCCCCTCAAACCAGCTGTGTTTGGAGACTCTCAGTACTTTTGTAGAAACTGAATCTCTGTGGTTTGAAGTTTAGTTTCTCTCCTGTGTTTCCGTTTGTACTTTCAGATATCTGCTTTATTTTTACTGGTTCCTGTTCGCTCTCAGCTGTGTCAGAGCTGCTTTAAGTTAGATGAGTTTAAGTTTGAGTTATTCTTGACAGAGATGGAGATGTTACTGCTGATGAAAACATTTCCTGCTGCTGCTGCTTCATGTTAAACGCTTTCAAACTGACAAACTAACTGAAGTGAAGAACTTGTAGGAAATGAAATGTGTTTATCCACCATTTTACAGCCATGATCTCTAGTCACTGCCATAATGTATACAGCCTGCTGCTTTTCGACACAAGACAAGCGTGTCATCAGTTAAAGACACACCTTCAAGCAGGCAGCCATGTTCCAATGGAGCCCTGCTGAGCTGACACGCCGAGTCAAACCGAGTCAAACCAGGTCAGCATATGTGAAGAGAAGGCCTAATTGAGAAAAATGCAATTCCTGGTTTATCCAGCAGATGTCGATAAAAATCACAGATTGTTCGATGATGTTTCCTGCACAGAGTATCTGCAGCCCTTGAAAAATCTTAAAAATAGTTGATTTTTGTTTTTAAAAGTCTTTCATTTGATTTGCAAAGGTCTTAATTATATTTTCTAACCTGCCATAGGCAGTAATGTTAGTTATAAAATGTATTTTTTACGTGATTTTAGCAAACCCTGTCTGGAAAATCCCCAATCCTGTTGTTCCAGATCTCTGACCTTGAATGAATTAGTTGTTGTATCCACAACCAGGTCATGATTAATGAGTCATTAGTTATATTATTGGGAATGATTGTGATATACTGTACCTACAAATTAGGAGTCAAATTCCTTGTATGTGTAAACATAGTTGGCCAATAAAGATGACTTTAACTCTGTGAAATAAATATATATATTTTGACATCTCATATTGCACTTGGTTAATAATTCTAGTCCTTATCATCCCTGATGGTTTTTATTGATCTTTCATACTTTGACTGTGAAATAGGTTTTAAGTTACATTCTATGTGGTATCAAAGAGGTTAAATTTAACTTGCTGTAGCTTCCAAACGCCCTTCGGCAACAGTGAACAGGAAATGACTGCGGAAGAGAGGATGTCAAAAACACAGAGTGAAACTAAACAGCTGCTGTAGATTAAACATGAAGAAGAAGGATCTCAAGCAGAGACAGTTTTCTAACAGATCATCATTTAATCTGATGATGCTGAATTGTGTGGATATACTGCTGCATCCACATTCTTTCAGATTAGGACATTTAGCTGTTTTTCACTGTCTGAAAAAGGATTCTGGATGTTGTAATAATGCTGACTGAAAACTCACTGTTTGATATATTTAATATGAGATAGAGAAGTTATAAGAGAGAGAATATATAAGAGATATGAGCCACTAATAGATGTAATACAGAATTTAAGCAACACAAGGTCAAAGTGAACTTGTTCACTGCAGCTTGTTTCCTCTTCAGCAGTTCATCACTTTGAGCTTTGAGCTGTTCTGATGTTTGATTCGTTGGCATCAGTAATGAAGGACATGATGCAGGATCTTTCTATGGGCCCTAATTTTTTTTGTTATTGTAACTAAATATTTTTGGGACTCTTGGTCAAATGAACAAGACTCGAGGAACTTGCAGTGGACATTTTTTCACTATTTTTCGACTTTTAATTGATTAAGTGATTAACACTATTTTCAGATTAACCGGTAAGAAAAAATATTAGTAGTTGCAGCTATACACAGACACACAAACAACATTACACCTGCTGGATTTTACAGTTCAGGTTTTCACTGTTGAGCATAAGAGCTGCTTTGATGCATCGACACCTTTAGCAGGATATTTTAAACACCTCTTTTTGCATCTGTGATACTGTGGCAAACTATATCACACCACAGGCTGCTGACCTCATTTCTGCTACTGACCTGATGGTATCTATTTGTACTGTTTAAACTTCCTCTTTGCTTCTTTAACATATTTACCACATGCAAACATATTCAGCCTTTTATAGCCATGTTAACAGCTCTGTGAGGCTGTACTTTAACACAGTGGTGCTTTGAGCTTAAGGTTAACATCAGCATTAGAGCTGCAGCCATTAGAATAGAATATCTTTATTGTCATTGTACAAGTACAACAAGATTAAGTTTGAGACTTCTGTATCGATGCTATAAATAACAATAAATAAGGTGAACATAGAACAAAAAATAAGATAAAATAGCAATAAAGTGATGGACAGTATGAACAGTGACCAGCAGTAGTAAGTAGTGGATGTGCAATACAGCAACAGTATATAACAGTATGAACAGTATTTAACAGTATATAACAGTATGAACAGTATTTAACAGTATATAACAGTATTTAACAGTATATAACAGTATAACAGTATATAACAGTATGAACAGTATTTAACAGTATATAACAGTATTTAACAGTATATAACAGTATAACAGTATATAACAGTATAACAGTATATAACAGTATGAACAGTATATAACAGTATATAACAGTATGAACAGTATTTAACAGTATATAACAGTATGAACAGTATATAGCAGTATTTAACAGTATATAACAGTATGAACAGTATATAACAGTATGAACAGTATTTAACAGTATATAACAGTATTTAACAGTATATAACAGTATGAACAGTATTTAACAGTATATAATAGTATTTAACAGTATATAACAGTATAACAGTATATAACAGTATATAACAGTATATAACAGTATGAACAGTATATAACAGTATGAACAGTATATAACAGTATAACAGTATATAACAGTATGAACAGTATATAACAGTATATAACAGTATGAACAGTATTTAACAGTATATAACAGTATTTAACAGTATATAACAGTATAACAGTATATAACAGTATATAACAGTATATAACAGTATGAACAGTATATAACAGTATGAACAGTATAGTATGAACAGTATGTAACAGTATAACAGTATATAACAGTATATAACAGTATGAACAGTATTTAACAGTATATAACAGTATTTAACAGTATATAACAGTATATAACAGTATGAACAGTATTTAACAGTATATAACAGTATTTAACAGTATATAACAGTATAACAGTATATAACAGTATTTAACAGTATATAACAGTATAACAGTATATAACAGTATGAACAGTATATAACAGTATAACAGTATATAACAGTATGAACAGTATTTAACAGTATATAACAGTATTTAACAGTATATAACAGTATAACAGTATATAACAGTATGAACAGTATTTAACAGTATAACAGTATATAACAGTATGAACAGTATATAACAGTATGAACAGTATATAGCAGTATATAATAGTATATAGCAGTATATAATAGTATATAACAGTATATAACAGTATGAACAGTATATAACAGTATGAACAGTATATAACAGTATATAATAGTATATAGCAGTATATAATAGTATATAACAGTATATAACAGTATGAACAGTATATAACAGTATGAACAGTATATAGCAGTATATAATAGTATATAGCAGTATATAATAGTATATAACAGTATATAACAGTATGAACAGTATATAGCAGTATATAATAGTATATAGCAGTATATAATAGTATATAACAGTATATAACAGTATGAACAGTATATAACAGTATGAACAGTATATAACAGTATATAGCAGTATGAACAGTATGAACAGTATATAACAGTATATAGCAGTATGAACAGTATATAACAGTATATAACAGTATATAACAGTATTTAACAGTATATAACAGTATAACAGTATATAACAGTATGAACAGTATATAACAGTATGAACAGTATATAGCAGTATATAATAGTATATAGCAGTATATAATAGTATATAACAGTATGAACAGTATATAACAGAATGAACAGTATATAACAGTATATAGCAGTATGAACAGTATATAACAGTATGAACAGTATATAACAGTATGAACAGTATATAACAGTATATAACAGTATGAACAGTATATAACAGTATATAACAGTATGAACAGTATGAACAGTATATAGCAGTATATAACAGTATATAACAGTAACCGTCAGACAGGTTATGAAGGGTATTTAGTGATTCAGAACAGTTACAGCTCTGGATAAAAAGCTATTTCTCAGTCTGGAGATGTGGGCGTAGAAGGTTTATAACATCTGCCAGATGGAAGGAGTTCAAACAGACAATGGCATAATTTGAGTATCTGGTAACTTGTGATGCTCATTTATCAGCGAATAAGAAAATCTTTTATAGAAATAAGAAAATAATATAGATTTAGCTATAAATATTTGCATATCGGCTTTGAGTTTTTACCGAAACACACAGAAGCTCATTTTTATTTGTTGCTTTTGTGATTTTTCTGTTTGTCTCAGTTGAGACCTAAATTGAAGATTATTAAATATAAATATCCTGCGCAAAAATGTATTTAAAAGTTTTTCTGAAGCTAATATGAAGCTTCAGCGTCCAAATGAGTCAAATCAAGTAGATATCTTTCAACGTTACAGTACAGCTCAACAAGGAAACACTGTCCGAGGAAACACAAAGAGGGTGAATGAGATGTAAATGATGTGATATTGATGTTGATCGTCATGCTGCAAGCTGAAGACGAATTTCTACTTTTGTGCAACTAACATTAGTCATTCAACATTTTGAAATAGCGTAATTGTAAACCAGGTGGCAAATTTGGTTTGTAAAGTGTTTTTTTATAGTTGTAGACAAAGGTGAGCGCTCATATTTAAGAAGTGTAACATCTGTCTGTCTTATGGTGATGTGTCACCTGCCTTATGTTAAGTTTTAACAACCAAATTAGTGTTTATTAGCATGCTAATCGCTAATCGTGAGTTAAGCTAATCGCTAATTAGCCACCATGCTAAACGGACTCTGTGTCCAGAATGTAAACTCACATGGTTCATGCTGTTTGAAGCTAAATGCCAAATGAATATGTTGCTTTAGATATCATAGTTGCACTCCTTATGTTAGGGAGTAATGTGTGTTTTGCATTTTATATACAGTGAGTTAAAGTTTGTATCGTGTATTAAAGCTAGAGTACAGTAACGTTACTGTTTATTATTGAGTTTAAAAGGGTTAGGTTGTAGCTGTAGACTGTGAGAGCTAACAGCTCATTCTCTGCACTCACTAGCTTTACATCACCTGCTGATGTGATTTTCTCCTGTTAGCTTTGAGGAAGACTTCAGATGAAGAAGGATTGCTTGTTCCCTGTTGCTGTTGGAGAGGAACTGACGGCTGCTGCTACAGAACCTCCTGGACAACTTTCAGTATTTAATTTCACAATTAAAGACAATTAAAGGACGTCTTTGGATTCCTACTCAAAGAGACACTTATTTTTTCATCTGAAAACCGTTTCGGATCTACCAGTCCATGGACTCAGAAGGGACTCTTTAAGGGCAACATAATACATTTCCAGGTTGAACCAGTTATTGTAAATGTTAATGTCATGAAGCCAATTATTTGAAGATACTGATTTGTTACCAGGATTCAATTTGTTTTGCATCTATTATGATCCATTTCATTTTAATAGAAGTGTTAGTTTCCTTTATTTCATGTCTATAAAATGTGTAAAATAGTAGGATAAAGATATTCTGTGATTATCTGAAGTATAATAAGAATAGCTCTGCTCCAGTCTAGTAGCTCATACAAATAACTGGATATAGTTAGTAAACTGCTACCAGACCCTCAATAAATTCTCCTGAGTTGTTACAGTCATGTGGTCTCAGTAATTATTTCACGGTAAGCTGAAGCAGTGGTTACAACTATAGTAGTAGAAGAAATTCTAGGAATGCATGGCGTTCATTTTGATATGGCATTACTAGAACCCCCACACTTTTAAAATCACTGCTCCTCCCCTGCAAACAATTTGGAATTTGATGCTAAAAAGACTGTAAATGTGTCAGATATCCACTTGATATGACTAACTCAGACTGATGAAGCTGAATATAAGCTTCACATCAACTTTTAAATGACTGTGTGGACACACTGTGGATTTTGGCCTCCATCACTTCCATTGAAAGCACATTTGAAGGATCTTTTAATATCCAGTATGAACAGGAGGAATGATTACAGCGAGGAAAACCTCTTTCACTGCTCATATGGACACCTGACTGCTGGTTTAACACACACCTTTAACATTTACTACAGCAGATTTAATTACGACATGAACCCCTTTTTTAATTATTTATTCACATTTATAGTAGCAGCTGACTGATAAAGTTTTATAAATGGCTTATTAGACCCATTATTAACTAAATACTAATATTTGATGACTTAGTGGAAAGTGAGAAATATGAACACTTTTAATGACATTTGAGGGTTTAACTGAAAAACTAAAGAGCTAAAAAGAAAAAGTTTGATGCTGGAGGAGGATTTGTACTTATTTTATTAATGGATCGATAAATTATTTATAAAGCATTAATGATTTATTAACCATGAATTTATTACTTTTACTTGTACTGGAGTATTTGTACAGTGTGGTTCTTCCTGCACTGTTCTAAATCTCTCACTTCAGTGTTTTATCCCCATCAATCATTAGAGTTATATAATTATATTATATAATCGTGCTGCTTCCTGGAGTTCATTTTCTTCGTAAAAGGGAAACTTAACATCAAAGTCATGGCAGGAAAAGAACAATTAGTTCAGATGCAAATACAGTAAATCATCATAAAGTATCAGATCTTTAATGTTAAAACTATGATTTTATGCAGGCAGCATTAGTGCACTGGAGACATGTAAACATCCGGTTGAATTATCTTCTTATCAGCAGCATATGCGGTTCAGTGAAAGTGAAAGTATAACAGTTGTTTACATCGAAACTTACCGCCAGTTTGTCTGCAGCCTCGGCGGAGCAGGACGGACGGAGGCTGCACTGAGCGGTGAGTTTCTGTCACATTAACGAAGCTTTGGGGAGAAAATTAGATTTAACATTAAAAATACAGTAAAACAAGTCGATGTGACGATGTTTGAGGAGAATAAACAGTTTAGACTTTAGAGAGAAAGATGAGACAAAGCAAACAGAACAGCTGATTAAACATAAATATTAAATATTACATGAGAACTAATAATTTCCGTGCTTTCTGCAGACCAGACGATAAAACAAGTTTATGTTTAATAGTTTTATAATGTTGATGATTATCAGCCTAGAAGTAATTTAACTTCCTCTCCCTCAAACGTCTTTATGTGCATTATACAAAATGCATTAAAATCCACATAGACAGTTTATCCACAGTGCATCTATATAAATATTCTGTATTTTCAGAGGGGTGAACTACGAAGCAAGTTCAACATACTCAGGCTTTCTTTGTGTGAGCTGTGTTTTTGTTTTGTTGTGTGACTTTTCTGTCACAAGGAAGGGCGGGATTATCTTGCAGACACACTGAATATGAGCAGCACTGCAGTACCAACAGTGTTAAACGGATTTGGCAGCAAATCAGGTAGTCAGAGAAAGTATGGCGCTTTTTATTGCCGATTTAACCTGCTCCGGACCAGGTTAAGTTTGCAGTATAAGTTACCATGGTGATGTAGCCAGGTTAAAAGAGAGCCACCTTCGTGACATTAAACATCCTGGCTTTATGCTCAACATACCTCGCTAACACACTAATCTCACTTCGTAGTACACCCCTCTAATTTAATACTCGACTGGTTTGTGAACAGGACCCGCCCACTATTGTGTAACTGTTATGTTATGGACCCCATGTTATTGGCTTACTCTGCTAAACCAGTGGTGGGGAGAAATAATGCAGTGCCATCTAGTGACAAAATTAGATTTGAAGAAAGAAAGAATTATTGTAAGTGATTAATAATGACAGTATGAGGCTGCAAGCTAAATGTTTGTAAATGCTGGTGCACCCACCTGCTCTGCTGTAATACTAAATATACAGTGGTGGAAAGTCACTTAGTACATTTACAGTTTACATCACTGTTTTTCTGAGGTACTTGAGTATTTCACATGAGCACTTCTTTATTTTGTGTTTCACCATATGACCACTTCTCCTCTCATGTTTACTTGCTTCCACAGGTTTATTATTCTTCTCACAGCTTCTGACAGTATGTCAATGTACTCTGGGAACTTCACAAAAGTGGGTGCAATGTTCTGTTCTGTACATTTTTTTAAATTTCATTTTTCATTCTCATTATTGGGCATGTTCTAGGACAGGTGCACTGCAAAAATGCCAAATATTTGCTGGTTTTAGCTTCTCATATGTGATGATTTGATGTTTTTTTTTGTTACATGAGAGCAGGCTGATTGTCTTTGGGACTGTTGGTCAAACAAAAAAAGACATATGAAGACGTCACCTTTGACTCTTGGAACTAATAACAGGCATTTTTCAGTATTTTGTAGACATGATTAATCGAGAAAATAATCAGCAGATTAATCAAAAATGAAAATAATCATTAGTTGCAGCCTTAGTTTAAGACACTCTCCCTTTTGCTCTGACAGTGGTCACTTACATGACACATAATGTGAGACAAACACCCTGGAAAAGAGCCAACTGTATGTCTTTGATGCTGCATTTTACCACCACTGCTTGTTTGGTTGCTCCTGGTCAGTGCAAGGTGTTCAGGTGGTCGTGGTTATTTATTACTTTGTACAATCAATATGTCATGATAAAAGACGAGCATTAATAAAACTAAATGTATGTGCAGGTGAGGAAAGAAGCCAAGCCGAAAGAGCCAAACAGGACACAAAGACAGGTATATCCATCACATTGAGTAGAAAAAGTCACTGTAGGATAAAAACAATATAGAAATCCAGATATAAATGTAACTGTTTGTTGAAACAGGAAGAGAAGCTGGTCACGTGATTTCCAAACTTCTGACTTCCACATCCTCTAGACGAGGAAACATTATCATCTCATTGAATTCCTGTTTCTGCCTGATCAATGTAAGTTTAATTCTCTAATTCATGTGTGGCTGTTGTCTTTCTAGACTATGTTTTGTGTCAGACCAACAGTTGAAGCTGTGGGCATGTTCCAGTGTTGTCATGTGATGTAAACTATGTCTGTTCTGTTTAGAAGCGTAGTGTAAACCATTGGCTGATTCACTGTGTGGAGTAGACCTATTTTTGTTGTTGCTCTAGTGAAATATTGCAATGATGACTTGTTTTTCTGTGTCTTTGTGGTACCTGCATGGCTACATTTTCTCGGTATGAAGTGAAATGTTATTGACAGTATTAACCGTATGTAGTAACAGTAGAATGTTTTTCACAGTAATCCTGCAATTGACCGTGCACGTCCATGTATGCACATGCATGTAAGATGCTTAGTAGTGCACTGGAAAATATAAGATATGGCTCCCCCTAAAGCCACTGTGTAAAAGTCTGATCTTTTTTTTAAACATTGTCAGGGATCTTTCTGACTTCCACAAACAACATGCTGCCATCTAGTGGACACATGTTGTTATAGCCTGTTTATTAGCCTGTGAAAGATATCTACTTGATTTGACTCCTTTGGAAGATGAAGCTTCATATTAGCTTCAAATAAACTTTTAAATACATTTTTGCACAGAGGGAGGACTGTGGATTTTATCCCCCATCACTTCCATTGTAAGGTCATTATTAAGGGATCTTCTAATGGTCAATATGAACAGGAGGAATGATTACAGCAAGAAAAACAAGTTTCACTGTTCATTTGGGCTTCTGACTGTTGTTTTAAGACACACTTGGAAGATTGTGAACCCGTCCTTTAAGACAGATACTCAGACTATTTGTTAGTAGGTGTTATCCATGAATTTCCTACTGAAAAGCAGCCGATTGTTTTTGTAAACATTCGACTATCCGCCTCTTCTCCTTTCTCTTCTGAGATGCACTGAAGTTGTGTAGCAGCAACGGGCTTATTGGACTCCTGTCCACTTCAGGCAGATGGGGGCGAAAGATACATACACAGTTTGAGTCAAATCATTCAATTATCCTAAATTTGAATGCAGTTTTTCTGATATTCTTTGCTTTAAAGTTTGTTTGAGGTTTCAGTTTCTATCGCAGCAGAATCAGACATTAGGACAGAGAACCTGATGTTTCCATCTGAGCCACATTCAGCCTACTGACTCTTATATTTAATAGTTATCCCAGTCCTCTCTACACTGACCAGCAGAAATAACCCTGCACAAGAGATTTGAATTTATTACACTTCCTAATCTTAACATGAGTTTTTGTCTTAAAGGAAACTAAAGGAAACAATGAAAGAGCAGAAGGTACAAAAACAGTAATGTGAACTACTACTAACTATTAACTCATTTAACACATCATAGACCCTATGTGGCCTCATAAAAACAAGACTAAAGTTATAATTCTGATTTTGGGTGAAGCACCCCATGAGCAAAGCAATATACAAAAACCTTAAACCTTGTGTGAGATCTAAGTAATTCCTGAGTCGATATAGTCTACAGTGTTACTGATCTATTTCATAGATTTTCTGAAGCCAAGAAAATGAGTGACTGCATTTGAGGGGGGATCAGCATCTTCAACAGCCAGCTGGATGCCTGCAAAGAGTGATAAATCTGGAGAATATCCTCCAGACCTCAGCAATGAACCCAGGCCTTCAGGAACAGAGTAAGATTATATAAAGTTTATATAAACATCATTATAGACTTTTAGGGGAGGGAAGATGGAAGCTGGTGCTCCAGCACTGCAAAAACTGAACCAAATGTGGCAGCCACAATGTGGGTTTTGTTTTAAAACACACCTGAAGATGCTATAACACAACTGATGAATCCTAAAGCATTCTTGTTGTTATTCATTGTGCAGCCTCACGTGGCTCACTAAGCTTTAATTGGTGGCTCACATTGTAGCTAATAATAATAAAAGTTTAAGAAACTGTAGTTCTTTAATTTTGTTTTTTTATCAGTACTTTTATACATTTTGGCCTCTCCTCTGCTCTCTGTGTCGTTTTGACTGAGAGTGGAGCTCAGCTACTCGACACACACACACATACAGAGCAGACAGCAGAGCAGAGATGTGGAGACAGTGAAGCAGGTGAAGTGAAGACGTTTTACTCGAGTTGATGACAATGTAACTGTAACTGCAATAAAACCTTAGTGAGTAAAAAGCCAATAAGTACTTTATTTATCAAAACATCTGTTTAACAAGCAAAAACATGTAGAAAGACATATTTTCAACAGCTTTGTCCACAGTGTCCCATCCACTGTCGATATTTATCTTACTTTGCCACGTATCTTAAAATCTTCTTTTTTTTTTAGATGATTTTTGGCATTTGTGCCTTTATTGGACAGTGGGCAGTGAAGAGGCAGACAGGAAACAAAGGGACAGAGAGATGGGTAATACATGCAACAAAGGTCCCTCGCTGGAATCAAATCGGGAACGTTGCAATTATGTGGCATGTGCATTTGGCTACTAGAGCGCTCTACGTATCTTAAAATCTGGAGAATTTTTTTGAAGTCGGTTGCTGGCTGAGACAAACCAGCACCTCCTCTCTACCAGCGGTACCTGCAGCAGTGAATCACTTCAGCAGCAGAGGCAGGCTGGCTACCATGAAAAAAATAGTGAAGACAACTGCTTTAAAGCAACATTTCTATTTAAAGTGAATTAAATAAAAGATCAAATTCTCAAAATATTGGACTTTGAAAGGCCCACAGCAGCAACTACTACAGGATGTGTGAAATACAGTGTCTCTGATCTGAAACACCAGACGAAAGTCTAATGATTTAAAATTTGACTAAAACTGATATATAAGAAGAAAAGACAAACACTAAATCAAATAAGGAGCCAAAATGAACACTGTCCACAATGTGAGTGTATGTCTACACTTTCAGCTAGAGCTTCATATACTGGAGGTCAGTAGAAACATTTCAGTTGGTGTTTAATTACTTTTTAAGGTCCTCACAGTACTTGACACTGATTCACCAACAGCAACAGTTAATTCATCAGCACATACAAGGCTTTATATGGTACGTTGTTTCTGTTACGGCAAAACTGAAGCAAACTGTGGTTGTGGTTTATGCTGCCAGAACATTTGTTTTAATCTACACTGTTAATGATCTACTTCACAGAGTCACTAAAACCAAGAAGATGAGTAAATCTGAGGGAGGATCAGCGTCTTCAGCAGTCAGCGTTATGTCAGTGAAGAGTGATAACTCCAGAGGATTTCCTCTTAACTTCAGCAATGAACCCGGACTTCCAGAAACAAAGTAAGATGGTCGGCACTGTTAGTTTAAAACATTATATAATATTAGGGGAGGGAAGCTGGTACTCCAAGGCCCCTGGAGCACCAAATTGGCATTAAATTTTTATGTTATAATGTTTTCATCAGGTTTTCAGATCCTTTCCTTTTCCAGGTTAACTGAACACTAATCTATACTATCACTGATCTACTTCACAGAGTCACTGAAAAACCTTCAGCAGTCAGCGTTATGTCAGTGAAGAGTGATAACTCCAGAGGATTTCCTCTTAACTTCAGCAATGAGCCCAGACTTCCAGAAACAAAGTAAGATGGTCGGCACTGTTAGTTTAAAACATTATATAATATTAGGGGAGGGAAGCTGGTACTCCAGGGCCCCTGGAGCACCAAATTGGCATTAAATTTTTATGTTATAATGTTTTCATCAGGTTTTCAGATCCTTTCCTTTTCCAGGTTAACTGAACACTAATCTATACTATCACTGATCTACTTCACAGAGTCACTGAAAAACCTTCAGCAGTCAGTCTTATGTCAGTAAAGAGTGATAATTCCAGAGGATTTCCTCTAAACTTCAGCAATGAACCTGGACCTTTAGGAACAAAGTAAGATGATCAATGCTTTCAGATTACATTCTCAAGATTATGTACAACAGCATTTCTGTATTAATGGGAGATGTGACACCTTTGTTGTTCTTAAACTCGAGTATAAAAAGGTGTAATGTTAAGGTGGAGACACTGGTTTAAGTGTTCATTAGTGAGTTCTTCACTGTATTCATGGTTGAAAATGTTTGATTTTACAGTTATTCTGCTGGTTAAACTTTAGCTGGTTCAGTCCTGTGGTTCCTACCTTTGTGTTTTTGGGATAGTTTTGTTCAAAATAGGCATGTTTGGTGGTAATGGTGTTTTACATTCCCACTCTTCATTAGGAGCATCCTCTAGCTGAATCTAGAACCAGTTATAGAGTTGAAATCAATTTAAACTTTTCTTGAAACAATTACAAACAGTGTCTGTTAGTCATAAATTGTAAAAGTATTTATTCAGATAAATTCAAATTTAAAAAAGTGACACTGATATCACTGTTTTGTTACTTTCATTGTGCAGTATTTATTTCAAAAGGACAACAAAAATGAATGTATGCTTTGATAGAAAATGTTTTTGGCTTCTATCTCTCACTTTTTTTAGTCAGACTACATCAAGCATTCCGCAGAACCAGGACACACTGACGGTGGGTAATTATATTTGATAATCAACCAATTTGTGTAATTATTGATTTTTTTGTTTATTATCACTGTTTCTGTGAGTCACGGGTTACATTACATTACATCGTATTACATTTCATTTAGCAGACGCTTTTATCCAAAGCGACATACATATGAGACTGATACAACACAAGCAGGGATCTAGTCAGGAGACAACAACACCAGTAAGTGCCATAAAGCTTAAGTTAGGGCCCCATAGGACGTAGATGCCAACAGGCAGTGCAACAAGGCAATGATTAGAGTGCATAGAAGCATGTTTTTTTTGTTGCTGTTATTGTTTTGTTTTTTTTTTTTTTGTTTTTGTTTTTTTTTGTTTTTTTTCACCCTACAGTTCATCAAGTGTAGAGGTGTTCGCGAAAGAGCTTGGTCTTTAGTCTTTTCGTAAAGATTGAGAGGGACTCTGCAGATCGAACAGAGTTTGGTAACTCGTTCCACCCCTGGGGAACTACAGAGGAGAAGAGTCTAGCTGGTGACTTAGGGCCCTGTTGTGGTACCAGGCACCTTTCGTTGGTAGAGCGTAGTGGGCAGGAGGGAGTGTAGACCTGAATGAGGGAGTTCAGGTAGGCAGGAGCTGCTTTAGTTGCTGTTTTGTAAGCAAGTGTCAGGGTTTTGAATTTGATGCAGGTAGCAACTGGGAGCCAGTGGAGGGATATCAACAGCGGGGTGACATGTGCTGTTTTGGGCTGATTGAAGACCAGACGCACTGCTGTGTTCTGGATCATCTGCAGAGGTTTAAGTGTACATGCAGGGAGGCCTGCCAGTAAGGAGTAGTCGATGCATGATATAACGAGAGCCTGTACCAGGAGTTGTGCTGCATGCTCAGACAGGTAGGGTCTGATCTTCCTGATATTGTACAGGGCGAATCAACATGATCGAGCGACTGAGGCCACGTGAACCTTAAAGGTTAGTTGGTCATCAATCATGACACCTAAGTTTCAGGCAGACTTTGTGGGCATGAGTTGGGTTGATTCGAGCTGGATGCTGATGTTTTGTTGTATGGAAGGACTGGCTGGTATGACAAGGAGCTCAGTTTTAGAGAGGTTAAGCTGAAGGTGGCGTTCTTTCATCCATGCCAATATATCGGCAAGGCATGAAGAGATCCTAGCGGAGACTGTGCGGTGTTCCGGTGGGAAGGAAGAGCTGGGTATTATCAGCATAGCAGTGGTATGAGAAACCATGGGAGTGGATGATTGCACCAAGTGAGGTGGTGTATAATGAGAAAAGGAGGGGACCAAGCACTGACCCTTGGGGAACCCATGTGGATAAGCTGTGCAGTTTGGACATTTCTCCATTCCAAGATACTCTATAATATCTCACTGACAGGTAGGACATGAACCAGCGGAGGGCGGATCCTGAGATACCAAGCTCACTGAGTGTGGAGAGGAGGAGTTGGTGGTTAACTGTATCAAAGGCAGCTGACAGGTCCAGTAGCAAAAGGGCTGAGGACTGACCAGCAACTCTAGCTGAGCGCAGTGATTCCATAACCGACAGTAGTGCAGTCTCGGTAGAGTGACCCTGTTTAAAGCCGGACTGATTAGGATCGTACAGGTTGTTGGCAGAGAGGAATTCAGAGACTTGATTAAAGACTGTGCGCTCAAGTACTTTTGACAGGAAGGACAGGAGTGAAACCGGTCTGTAGTTTTCAACCTGAGCTGGGTTGAATGTAGGTTTTTTGAGCAGAGGGGTGACTCAAGCTTGCTTAAAGGCGGTGGGGAAAACACCAATTGTAAGTGAGGAGTTGATGATGTGTGTGACTGTGGAGTTAAGTGCGGGGGAAATATTCTGAAGCAGGTTGGATGGTATTGGGTCCAGTGGACAGGTAGGGGGACAAGAGTTTAGAAGAAGTTTGGAGACTTCCTCCTTGGTTATAGGGGAGAATGAGGACAGTGTGGCCCTGTTAGTGGGCAGCTGTAGACTGGGTTGGTCAGGCTCAGTGAACTGGTTACTGATGGCAGAGACCTTGTCAGTGAAAAATGAGGCAAACATGTCTGCAGTGAGCAGAGTGGAGGGCGGAGGAGGAGGCGGATTGAGGAGTGAATTAAAAATGGAGAACATTTTCTGTGCATCTGTGGCGCTGCAGATCTTGTTCTGGTAGTAAGTGGTCTTTGCAGTTTTTAGACTGGAGGAGAATGATGCAAGGAGACCCTGAGAGTCACTGAGGTCAGTGCACTCTCTGGATTTGCGCCATTTTCTCTCTGCTGCTCTCAGTTCAGCTCTTTTTCACAGGTGACTTTTTTCCAGTCAGTCCCTCCAGGAAATTGCAGTTTTGTGATTGCAGTTACCGCAACTTTTCTGCATGAAATGGCCAAATCAAAAGACCACTTGTTATCTGGACCAATTGCCACATTTTGGAGTGGTGGTTACTTACGTCATTGCAGTGTATTCAGGTGGAAGATGGACAAATCTCTCCTGCTGACAGAAATGATGCCATAGACCGAGCAAAACAATTACCACATGTTCCCAAATGAGGTTTACATTCAGTTAGTCAGAAGATTAAAAGTTGATGATATTCAGACAGCAAAAATGGACATAATCTACCTCAAACATAAAAATGGGCACTTTGGAAATTAAATTATATTTTTATGTTATATTATGTTATGGATTTATTTTAACAGCATTGTTGACTGATTTTATTTGGTGCTAATGTGTAGGTGAAAGTTTATTTAATAATAAAAGTTTGCTTTTTTTAAGCTGGAGTGCAGGACAGGCTCAGCTGTGATTGACTGAGTACAAAGATGTTTCTAGGATGAGGGGAGGACAGTTCTTTGATAACATTCATTTATCAAAGAAATTACACTTCATTTGATAACATTAAAAGTAAAGTTAGACTTTTCTGTCGGCTTCCTGACTCATTTAAAAAAAGAGGAGAGAGAGAGAGAACTGAGAGCACCAGTGAGTGCCCTGATCCATAGGAACTTGTGAGATGAGAAGGCACAAAAAGTCATCTAGAGCTTAATCATTTACACCAACATGAAAACATGTAGAGTGGTATTACACATCATAGTATAATTGCATTGTAGTTCCAAATAAATGTTTGATTTATAATGATTTATGCTGTAGACCTGCATCTGAGGAATAAAATTACTATTACATTAAATGACTAATAGTTGAATAAAACATTTCATGGTCTTTCTCAGGGGTTTGAATCAGAAGCTATGGCCTTTCTAAAGCAAGCTCTGAAAGCACATAAGAAGGTCCTTTCTGCAAAACAAAAAGGACTGTTTGAGGAAGACAAAGAGGACGACAAACTCCCTGATTCACTGGTTGAGTTTGATGATGAAACAAGTGAAGCGGCTCTGAAGATTGCCCTCCATGTTTTGAGGACCATGAACAAGGAGGAACATGCTCACACACTTGAGCAAAGTAAGAGACTGCATGTTATCTTACTACAACAGCTGATGTTTAATTAATGTTATGCATTGAATTTTTGTACGAATTCGTCCATCTATTAACTTAAGTCTAGTTTGAAACATCTCCACACCTATCAGATAAATTGTCATCAAGGACCAGAATTTTTGTACACCTGTAAATCACGGGGTACATCAGAGAAGACCATGGACCATCTATAGTAGAACAAAGAACTCCTGCACACTGTCTTCTTCACTTGCAATTAGAGAAGAGTTATTGGGAACAATAACAATTTTGAATGAAAAGTAATGAAAAGTTTTTCCCAATAGATAAATTGTCATGAAATTTAGTGCTCTCATTCATGGTTCCAAGAAGATTAATCATAAAGATTTTAGTGATCCTCACTTTTCATTTAGCAGAACCAGCAGGTCAACATTTCAATTTGTCTACCACTAGTGCCTGCATCACTGTCACCCTCATATGCACTTTATAATTAAACTTAACGTAGCATGCTAATATCCTAAACTTTACTCACTAGCTTATATTCGAAATTGGGTTTTTTTTTTTTTTGCCAATTTGTCAACTTGTCCCCATTAAAAGTATGCCAAATTAGCTATTAGCAGCTCCTGTTTTTAGTGTAGCCATGTATGTACAGACAACTATCACTGGATTACTTTGATACTGAAGAAAACCTAAAATCATGATGATTCTCAGGCAAGGTCTGGAGTTATAAGGAGTATTACAGGATAATTACAGTTTGGGCTGATCATTGATGTTACATATTTCTGTGCTGTTAGGTCATTATGGAGAACTCAGAATGTATCAACGGAAACAAAAATCTTCCCTGAAGAGGAAAAATGAGAACTTGTTGGAAGGGCCTGTGCCTTTCAAAGAGATTTACACAAAGATCTACCTGAGAGAGGGGGACAGTGGAGGGGTCAACAATGAACATGAAGTGAGACAAATTGAGACGGCGTTCAACAGACGGAAATCTTCGGAAATTCTGATCAAGTGCGAGGAGATCTTCAAGCTTTTACCCAAAGAAGACAAACCAATCAGAACAGTGCTCACCATGGGGATAGCAGGCATTGGCAAAACAGTGCTGACTCAGAAGTTCATGCTGGACTGGTCAGAAGGGAAGGCCAATCAAGACATCCAGCTCCTGTTTTCAGTTCCTTTTAGGGAGCTGAATTTGCTAAAAAATGAGAAACAAAGCTTGATGGAGCTCCTGTGTAACTTCTCTTCAGACCTGAAAGAATCTGGAATCAAAGACCTGACAATGTACAAAGTTCTGTTCATATTGGATGGTCTCGACGAGTGCAGACTCCCTCTGAATTTCAAGGGAAATGAGAAATGTTGTGATGCTACACAAGCAGCCTCAGTAGATGTTCTGCTGACAAACCTAATTGCAGGTAACCTGCTACCAGAAGCCAGTCTGTGGATAACTACCCGACCTGCTGCCGCCAGCTGCATCCCTCCACAGTATGTTGACCGGGTGACTGAGATACGAGGCTTCAACAACCGACAGAAGGAGCAGTACTTCCAAAAGAAAATTAAAGATGAAAACTTGGCCAAAAGAGCAATTGCAAACATAAGATCAACAAGAAGTCTCTACATCATGTGCCACATGCCGGTGTTTTGCTGGATTTCTTCTATTGTCCTGGAAAATATGTGTGCCAAAGCAGGAGGAGGAAAAATGCCAAAGACTTTGACTCAGATGTACATCCACTTTCTGGCTCATCAGACCACAAAGAAGCATGTCAAGTACGGTGAGGAGCAAGAACTGGATTCACAGGGGAATGACAAGGTGATCATGTCACTTGGGAAGTTGGCCTTCCAGGAGTTGGAGAAAGGCAACCTGATCTTCTACGAGGAGGATCTCAGAGACTGTGGTATTGATGTCAAAGAAGCATCTGTGTACTCAGGAGTGTTCACTCAAGTCTTCAAGGAAGAGCCATGTATGCAAGAAAAAGTCTTCTGCTTTGTACATCTGTCAGTTCAAGAGTTTCTCGCAGCTTTGTATGTCCATGTGATGTATAAGGTGTCCGCTGTGAACCTGATGATCAGCCCTGAAAAGATGACCCAAAAAAAGCCTGTATCTGAACTACACAAAGCTGCAGTGGACAGAGCTTTACAAAGCAACAACGGCCACCTCGATCTCTTCCTGCGTTTCCTCCTCGGACTCTCTCTGGAGTCCAGTCAGGCTCTGCTCAGAGGCCTGAAGATACAGGTGGAAACCTGCAACTCCCAAAATCATGAGGAAACCATCAAGCACATCAAGGAGAGAATCAGTCAGACTTGTCATCCAGAGAAGTACATCAATCTCTTCCACTGTCTGAATGAGTTGAATGACCACTCTCTGGTGGAGGAGATTCAGAGCTACATGGAGTCAGACCAAGACTCAGTGATGGACGAGTGTTCTGCAGCTCAGTGGGCAGCTCTGGTCTTTGTGTTGCTAACCTCGCCAGAGAAGCCAGAGGAGATCCAGCTCAAGAAATACTCCAGGACAGAAGAAAGCCTTCTGAGGCTCCTACCAGCCATCAAAGCATCCAAATCAGCAATGCAAGTCTCTCTCATCATTTGTAGTTTTATTTTTAATATTCATCTATTGAGGTCGCAAATTTAATTAACAAATTGACTTTGTCTTTCTGTTTATCAGGTTGAATGATTGTAATCTCACTGCAGACTGCTGTAAGGAGCTGTCCTCCACTCTCAGCTCAAATTCTAATGAGCTGAATCATTTAAACCTTAGTGACAACAACTTACAAGACTCAGGAATCGAACTTCTGTGCAACGGACTCAAGAGCCGACACTGCAGACTGAAGATGCTGAGGTTAGTCAAAGCTTCAGCTAACAATAATGTGACTGAACAAAGATTTTACAAGTCCCCAAAACACTGATGACTCAACTGCAGACAGACTACAGTATAGTAAACACATTTTAGACAATACTTTGCAAGTCATGGTAGAAGAATTTATGAGTTTGGCCAACAAAATGTTTTGTCTTGGTTTGTCAGTTTGTCAGTTTAGCATGAAAATTTGTGGATTTCTGAGGTCTCCAGACAAATCCAATGACTTTGGTGATCCTCTAACATTTCATCTAACACCATTATGAGGTTGACATTTGTGTTGTTTTTTTAGTAACTAACTAACAAACAGCTATTTGATTAAAATTTTGACATAATTTACATTCATGTTCCTCACAGGATATATTTATGTAATTTCATTTGTCCATTACGATGGTTTATGACCATACCTGCAAAACTAAAGACATTCTTATTAGGTCTCATCTCTACTTTTTAGTGCTACTTAGTAAATGACAGCATGCTAATACACTTAATTATGAAAGTAACCAGGCAAACATTACCTGCTAAGCATCATCTTATTGAACTGAAGGAAAACACACTCCTGTTCTAGTGAGATGCTGACTTGCAGGAAGATGTCAAAGAAAGAATGTGAATCCTGTTCACTCATATCTCCAATGCAATCATTTATTTTAAAGAATGTGAGATTAAATACTTTTCTTGTAGCAATAATGCAGTTCTTCTTTTTTATTCAATTCATCCATGACTTAGTGTAAGTTTAGCCTCTTGTAATATTGTGCTACCGTGTAGTCTAAAGGGGGTTGTCTTCGACTACATAAGACTTAATAAACAAAAAGGGAAACTAAAAACTAATGCAAAGTTGATACAAAAAGCAAAAGTGTGTCATTCAGATTCTTTATTTCAGTATTTTATTTTACTTTTATTTTCCCTTGATGTCTGTATTTGCTTAAGGTTTTGGTTTAAGACATGACAACATTTGACTTTTTGTTTTGAATTGGCAACCAGGGTTTCAGTATCTCCTAAACATTTACTGGTTGAATGTTAAACTCTCTACCACATTTTACTATTAATAGTTAGATGTGCAAAATAATAAAGAATTACAAAGAAGACTTGACAGTATAATACAATCCAATACAAGATCCCTGAAACAAGTGTAGCCATTGTAAAGCTTATAATGTTCAGTTTTTGACAGGTGTGATTTAGCTATGTGATCATTTTAATGTGGTAGTTTTTTGTATCTTTGCATTTGATTTCTTTATTTTGCATTGTTTGTCCCTTCAGGTTGAACCGATGCAGTCTCACCCAGAGATGCTGTGAGGACCTGGCTTCAGTCCTGAGTACTTCATCACCTCTCAGAGAGCTCGACCTGAGTGACAACGACATCAGAGACTCAGGAGTTCAGCTGCTCTGCACCGGACTGGGAAATGTGGACTGTAAACTGGAAACCATCAGGTATCCTTTTAAGAAAACTGGTAATGCAACTTTAATAGTTATGAAGGGTAACGACCAGCTGTTAAAGGTGCATTCTGTCACTCTGTCACAGGTTGTCGTTCTGTAACATCACAGAGAAAGGTTGTGGTTTCTTGGCCTCAGCTGTGAAGTCCAACCCATCCCACCTGGGAGAGCTTGACCTGAGCTACAATCACCTTGGACAGGACGGAGTGAAGCTCATCTATGAAGCTCTGGAGGAAGGACGATGTGAATTTACTAAACTCAGGTAAAGAAAACAGTCTGATGGTTGTTTTTAGCTGGTCGGTCGGTCCATCACTTTGGTCTAGACTGAAATATCTCAACAAGCATTGGATGGATTAAGATGAAATTTTGTACAGTCATTTGTGATCCTCAGAGGAAACATTAAAAAAACTTCAGTGATCCTCTGACTTTTCCTTTAACGCCACCAGCAGGTGAAAGTCTTCACTTATCCTGTGAAATATCTCAACTATTAAATGGATTAGCATTCAGTTTTGTGTAGACATTCATGGTTCCCAGAGGATGTATCCTACTGATTATGGTGAACTGCTGATTTTTTTTTTACACTGGCACCACCATCAGTTTGTGGTTTTGAGTGAAATATCTCAAAAACTATTGGATAGATTGCCATCTGGTTCACCACCATCAAGTCAAAATTTCCACTTGCCCAATACTTTGATTTATGACTAAATAAAGGTTCGCTCCAAAAGCAAGTGCCATCAGCCTCAATTGTAGTCCGTGTTTAGTGTTGTTTTTTACTGCTGTGATGTTTTCATGGGTCAAATTAAGAAGTTTGAAAAACCTTCAGAGAAGCTTTAATCATCATGTTTCTATCTGCTCCACAGAGTCGACCACAATGCAGTACACTGGTTTAAACCAGGACTGAAACAATGTAAGTTTGAATTTTCTATTGTTTCTATTGTCAAAAATCTGGTAGGAGTTTTCATACAGGACTTTTACTTGTAATGCAGTATTTTTACATTGTTGTATTAGTGCTTTTACTCACGTAAAGGATCTGAATACTTCTTCCACCACTGACTATATTGTAAGTCTTTAAATCTTATTAACAGAGTAATAGTTACCAAAATGACCACCAGCATACTTACTAGAGGGTCTGAATTTAGAGACTGAGATCATAATGACTGGTTGAAAAAAATTACTTATGTAGTATTTTTTGAGAGAAGTTGAGGCTTTTTGAATGGGAGTCAGTTGAAGCATCTAACAGCCATCGGTGGGACTTAAAGGTACTTCAGCCTCAAGACGTGGTTGCTGCTGCTTGTTCCTAATACCTGAAGCACTCTCTCTGGCAATTTTCCTCAGAAAAAGGAGGCTTTTTTAAAAATATTCATCATGTTTGAAGCATTTGTTATCAGTTTAATCTATGGTTAGGTTAGTTTTAATTCAACTCAATTCAATTCAATTTTATTTATACAGCACAAAATCACAACAAAGGTCATCTCAGGGCACTTTTCACATAGAGCAGGTCTAGACCGTACTCTTAGATTTAGAGAGACCCAACAGTTCCCCCGTGAGCAAGCACTTGGCGAGAGCGGTAAGGAAAAACTCCCCTTTAACGGGAAGAAACCTCAAGCAGAACCAGACTCTAGGTGGGCGGCCACCTGCTTTCACATGTTGGGTTGAGAGAGAAAGAAAGAAGAGAGACACAGAGAAGCATAATAACAATAACAACAATAACAAATATGAGATATGACTAGTAATGACAATAGTAGCAATACCCAGAGAAGACCCCTGGGACCAACAGGTCTGCACCACCCTTCCAGCAGCAGAGCCTATAGCTTGATCCTGAAGATTCCTGCGAGACGAGAAAGCACAAAAATCTCCAGGGAAGCAGCCAAGTTAGTAACATGCATTGATGGTACATGAATGCATATAGATGGAGAGGAGAAGGAGTTAACAGAACATGAAGCATCAGTACTGTAGTGATGAATACCTTAAGCACTGATTTAAACAGTGATTATATTGTTGACTGGAGCTATACTTGATGTTTCCTGATATATAGATGCCTGCCAGCCAATGAGTAGTAAGTACTTTTAGTGGCAGTGGTATAAACTGTCAGTATAAATGTCTAACTGCTTGACTTCTTCTTGCCATCAGATGCATGTGAGCTCACAATGGATACAAACACAGCCCACAAACTCCTCATCCTCTCTGAAGGGTACCGAAAAGTTAGCCAGGGCCAAGAGGAGCAGCCGTACCCCGACCACCCGGACAGGTTCGACTACTGGACCCAAGTCCTGTTCCAACAGGGCCTGAAGGGCCGGCACTACTGGGAGGTGGAGTGGGAGGGAAACTGGGCTGGGATTGGAGTGACCTACAAGGACATCCATCGCAAAGGCCCAGGCAATGACTGTGTGATGGGATACAATGGGATATCTTGGAGTCTGCACTGCTCTGCTCCTGGCTACCGAGCGCATCATAACTTCAAGACCATCGTCCTTCATGTCCCTCTGGCTGGTTCTCGCAGACTGGCAGTGTATCTGGACTGGGAGGCTGGCATCCTGTCCTTCTACAGAGTGTCTACTGGAGGATCGCTGACACACCTGCACACCTTCTACAACAAATTCACCAAACCACTCTACCCAGTTTTCAGAGTTTGGTGTGAGGGCTCCTCGGTGAGGCTTGTTAAGTGAAACAGCTTAAACAGAAGAAAAGACTTGATTAGTCATTGTTCATACTAACATTGAAATAATCACAATGATCACTTTTAGGTGTGCCTGCTGTTCGGGGCATGTCCCAGGACTCTGTTTTTGGCCATTCATACATTCATTCATACTATTCACATATATTTTACATATTCACATTCTGTGCAGACATACAAGGTTCCCAGACAATGTATCCCTCTGACTTTGGTGATCTCTTGACTTTTCCTCCTCTTTTTTGTTTTGTTTTATTGAAATATCTCAACAACTATTGGATGAAATGCCGCGAAATTTGATTCACACATTCATGTTATCCAGTGGATGAATTATAATAACTTCCATCCCTTTACCTTTCATCTAACACCATCATCAGGTCACATTTCCCATCAGCCTCAGCAGTACTTTGTGTTTAGTGATGGTAAACATTATACCTACTAAACATCAACATGGTAACATCATCAGTGTGCGCATATTAGTATGCTGATGATAGCATGGCAGTGTAGATTCAAAATAAGCTAGTTAGTTATTTTTTAGTTAGTTATTTTTGTGTCATGCACATATAAGTACCGGGATCACATGGCATGTAAGACATCAAACGTACCGTTACAGTGGAGAGAAGATCATAACTTGTTACATATAGCAGCACTTTGTTAACTTTGCATCATGTGTATTTTTAGTTATGCACAGCAGACTTTACTTTGTTGATACTGCAGTATTAATTGTGTAAAAAATCTTTTGTAATCTGTGTATATGTATATTGGACTTTTCTGTGTGTCATCTTCATACTGCAACTTGTTTTAAGTCTTAATTCAGACGGCATCCTGGAGGGTCACTGATATGTTAATCATGTTCTATAGCATGTACAGTTTACAACCTGCATTAGAGTTTTTTTTTTACTTTATTGCTACATTGAATTATTCATTGAGTTAAATATTTGTTACTGAGAGGCAGATTGAAAAAGCTGAGAGAGGGATATGTGACCTTCTGTAGCTATAAATCATATGTAAAAATATTATTGAAAGAAAACTTTATCACTTTTTGAAAAGCTTTTTAAAGTTAAGAAGATAAAGGGCAACAAAGAACATCCCTGTGTTGTACTCCTGACATTTTTCACTGTATGTATATATGTCTTCATTTACATTTTTAGCCTGAACATTTACATTGTAATCTATTAATACATATTGATAGCTCAGCCATTAACCATAAACATTTTAAATAGCCATTTAAAAAAATGTTCAATATCATTTTATATAATTATGTAATATACTGGTAATACTTTCTATGTATATTTCTATCTTTAATGAAGCTAAAAATTGCAGTTTGATAATTACACAGGATCACTTTATAAACTCTGAAGGGGTGTAACAGCGTCCATTTCTGTAACACTGCAACACCACTTGATGGCGCTAAAGTAATAATTTTCAAATCCTTCACAAAAAGACAAATATTCATCAAAAGTCATGTTTTCATATTTTATATTTTGTCTGACCAACAGTCCAAAAACTTCCCCAAAATTATTTAATTTACAATGACATGAAAGGAAGAAAAGCCGCATATTTATTGATATTGTACTTAGTAAATGAATTAAGTTAATTTTAAATAAATTAACAAAATAGTCAAATTCTCTGTTCAGGTACAGCAGTTAAACATTAGTGCAATCCTGTATATTGTATGTGTTTGTTGTGTACATTAAATAAACATAAGATATGAATATATAATTTCTTGTCTTTTTTTGAAGACACCAAATTCAAGGTTTTTAAAGACTTTTCAAGACCTGCAGAGATGCTGTGCCAGCACTGAGGATCAATTATTAGGATTCATTTGGAATATCGATAAAAAGATGATCTGAAAATAATAACCTATAAGTAACAAACTGTAATTTCTTGTTTGCATCTTGTTGCATTCCCCCTTCTGTGCCATTTTGCATCCCTGCATTAGGCTCAAAGTTAGCTTCAGTTCAAGTGGGGATTCATAAAAATGAAAATGAGCCATTTGTTTTTACTGGGGATCAAACCAGCAGTGTTTGTGTGTTTGTATTGACCTGTAGTGGTCTGAATAAAGTGCTGTGCAGAGCTGGTTTTGGATCGCAGGCTCCAGTTTTTGTCATGTTGATGAAATAAAACTAATTATACGTTTATCACTGTTAAAAAGATAAGTTCAAATTACAAAATGATTGACAGCACAAAACGAACAGAAACTTTAATGATACATTATTGAGTTCCACTGAGTTGAACTGTGACTGAAGCTTGATGATCATTTCTCACCAGAGTCGATATATGAGTCTCAAACATTGTCTCAGAGTCCACATGTAATACACATGTAATGGCACTATATACTTAAAGCTGTCCACTTGTGATAGGATCACCTGAGACGCATGTTACTGCCAGGTATAAACAGGGTCAGAGAGATTCCCAAACTCTTCACTGACCAGACTATTGACCCAAACCCCCTTTGATCCTTCAAGCTGCAAGAGCCTGAAAAATAGGAGGACCAGTTCACACCAATAAACATCCCCCACCATCGGCTACCATAACTCACCTCTAAAAGCCAGTCACCCACAGAGACTAGCTAGACCCACTTTAATCCCACTCTGAACTCATTTTCAGGACTTGAATAACTGACCCAAGAACTGATCACTGGGCAAACCAGCATAAAAGCACCAGACAGGTTGTAAGTCATCAACATCAACAACAAGGAGAAGCAACATGAGAAGCAACATGTCACACCCCAGATACATACAGACACTCGCAGACATTTACCAGTCAAGTTTTTATTGGACTTTAATAGTTGTAACCAACAGAGGACAATCCACAGATGTGTACCATTTGAAATAAGTCCTTGTTTCATTGAAGAAAAACTGATGATGAGTAAATGAAAGTTTTCTGAAACTTTGGGGCTTTAAATTCAGCAGCACAGCAACATCTTGTGTCTATCTAAACAAAGTAATGAGACCAAACTCTTCATAATGAAGGAACATGTCATCCAGTGCAGCGGTGTGACTCACTGACCTGTTTTTAATAGTTTCTGGACAACAACGGAGGAATAAGATATATCAGGCTTTGATTCACACACAATACTTGTTAGTAAAATAACAAGTATTGTAATTGTAAACACACACACACACTTAACTCTCTACCAGTATTCAGTGTTTGGTATACATACAGACTTTAAGGAACTCAGTGTTCTCATCATGTGAAATGTGTTATCCTGTTATTCAGGTTTATGGTGGAGCATTTCTTACTTCCACAAATCCATTTTTGAGTTATTTACTGATGATGTTTGCTCATTGATTTGAACTTGACAAACAGTCATAACCTCAAAATATACAACTCTATTTTATTATCTACTGCCTCACTTTAAACATCTTGTTCTGATTTCATTTTTTTCTTGTTCTAATGTAATTGTTCGACCTACGTAATGCATTATTACATTTTAATTACTTCAAATCACAATCCTCTGGTTTCAGTCTATTAAATGTTACGGTAACTCTATAATGAAGTTATAAGCAGATGTGTTTATTAATGTATTTGTCAACAGTTATAACTTCATAACTGCTGAATAAAAACAGATAATGAAACAATATAGTAAAACACTGTTGTAATAATATAAAATATGTCTTCAGAGAAGTTATAATTGTTGACAAATACTGTAATAATAATGAACACTTAAAATAATGTCATTATATCTTATATCTATAAGTGAAGTGTATTATATTAAACTGAATATCTTTTGAATTTTGGACGTTTGATGAAATAATTTTTTTGATATTTTATTGACTAAACCATTAGTTAGAAAAACAAGAGCTTAATTGATAAAGAAAATAATACATTTAGCTCAAATTTCACCTCCATTGCTGAGAAATGGTGCACCAGATCCCTTCAGTACAGAGCATGAAAAGAGTTCAGAGTCCAGTTGTCAGGCTGTATTTGATGCAGTAATATGATGGGAATCAAAACAAGGACTGACATCTGCTCTCTGTAGACCAACACTGTTGACAGCAGGTGGAGACAAATTCAGGGTTTTTCCATCGACACTTTTGGTCACAGAGTTAAACCATGTCACGTTTCCACTTCCAGTTTAAACACAGTCGCGCCTGTTTCTTTAACAGGAAGAAACCTCAAACAGAACCGGACTCTAGGTGGACGACATCTGCCTCGACTGGTTGGGTTGACAGAGAAAGAAAGAAGAAGGAGAGACACAGAGAAACACCAACAACAACAATAACTATAACAACAACCTCAAGCCTCCAAGCGGTTTGATGTCTCGCCGGCTGCAGCCGACCCATCATGACCCTCCTTCTCACCGCTTCTCCCCCTCAAACCAGCTGTGTTTGGAGACTCTCGGTACTTTTGTAGAAACTGAATCTCTGTGGTTTGAAGTTTAGTTTCTCTCCTGTGTTTCTGTTTGTACTTTCAGATATCTGTAGAAAAGGTCTAATTGAGGAAAATGCAATTTCTGGTTCATCCAGCAGATGTCGTTAAAAATCACAGATTGCTTGATGATGCTTCCTGCACATGATGAGTATCTGCAGGTTTTTTTAATGTGATTTCAGCAAAACCTGTCTGGAAAATCCCCAATCCTGTTGTTCCAGACCTCTGACCTTAAATGAATTAGTTGTTTATTTGATTAGTTAATCTATCATCAATTCATACATTGTTTTTCTGCTGCTTATCCACAACCAGGTCATGATTAATAAGTCATTAGTTATATTATTGGGAATGATTGTGATATACTGTACCTACAAATTAGGAGTCAAATTCCTTGTATGTGTAAACATAGTTGGCCAATAAAGATGACTTTAACTCTGTGAAATAAATATATATATTTTGACATCTCATATTGCACTTGGTTAATAATTCTAGTCCTTATCATCCCTGATGGTTTTTATTGATCTTTCATACTTTTACTGTGAAATAGGTTTTAAGTTACATTCTATGTGGTATCAAAGAGGTTAAATTTAACTTGCTGTTGCTGTGGAAACGCCCTTCGGCAACAGTGAACAGGAAATAATGCGGAAGGGAGGATGTCAACAACACAGAGTGAAACTAAACAGCCGCTGTAGATTAAACATGAAGAAGAAGGATCTCAAGCAGAGACAGTTTTATAACAGATCATCATTTAATCTGATGATGCTGAATTGTGTGGATATACTGCTGCATCCACATTCTTTCAGATTAGGAGATTTAGCTGTTTTTCACTGTCTGAAAAAGGATTCTGGATGTTGTAATAATGCTGACAATGACAGCTGAAAACTCACTGTTTGATATATTTAATATGAGATAGAGAAGTTATAAGAGAGAGAATATATAAGAGATATGAGCCACTAATAGATGTAATACAGAATTTAAGCAAGACGAGGTCAAAGTGAACTTGTTCACTGCAGCTTGTTTCCTCTTCAGCAGTTCATCACTTTGAGCTTTGAGCTGTTCTGATGTTTGATTCGTTGGCATCAGTAATGAAGGACATGATGCAGGATCTTTCTATGGGCCCTAATTTTTTTGTTATTGTAACTAAATATTTTTGGGACTCTTGGTCAAATGAACAAGACTCGAGGAACTTGCAGTGGACATTTTTTCACTATTTTTCGACTTTTAATTTATTAAGTGATTAACACTATTTTCAGATTAATCAGTAAGAAAAAATATTAGTAGTTGCAGCTATACACAGACACACAAACAACATTACAGCTGCTGGATTTTACAGTTCAGGTTTTCACTGTTGAGCATAAGAGCTGCATTGATGCATCAACACCTTTAGCAGGATATTTTAAACACCTCTTTTTGCATCTGTGATACTGTGGCAAATGATATCACACCACAGGCTGCTGACCTCATTTCTGCTACTGACCTGATGGTATCTATTTGTACTATTTAAACTTCCTCTTTGCTTCTTTAACATATTAACCACATGCAAACATATTCAGTCTTTTACAGCCATGCTAACAGCTCTGTGAGGCTGTACACAGTGGTGCTTTGAGCTTAAGGTTAACATCAGCATTAGAGCTGCAGCCATTAGAATAGAATATCTTTATTGTCATTGTACAAGTACAACAAGATTAAGTGTGAGACTTCTGTATCTATGCTATAAATAACAATAAATAAGGTGAACATAGAACAAAAAATAAGATAAAATAGCAATAAAGTGATGGACAGTATGAACAGTGACCAGCAGTAGTAAGTAGTGGATGTGCAATACAGCAACAGTATATAACAGTATGAACAGTATTTAACAGTATATAACAGTATTTAACAGTATATAACAGTATGTAACAGTATTTAACAGTATATAACAGTATGTAACAGTATATAACAGTATATAACAGTATATAACAGTATGTAACAGTATATAACAGTATGAACAGTATGAACAGTATATAACAGTATATAACAGTATGAACAGTATATAACAGTATAACAGTATATAACAGTATGAACAGTATTTAACAGTATATAACAGTATATAACAGTATATAACAGTATGTAACAGTATATAACAGTATGAACAGTATTTAACAGTATGAACAGTATATAATAGTATGTAACAGTATATAACAGTATGAACAGTATATAACAGTATATAACAGTATGTAACAGTATATAACAGTATGAACAGTATTTAACAGTATATAACAGTATGTAACAGTATATAACAGTATGAACAGTATTTAACAGTATATAACAGTATATAACAGTATGAACAGTATATAACAGTATATAACAGTATATAACAGTATGAACAGTATGAACAGTATATAACAGTATATAATAGTATATAACAGTATGAACAGTATATAACAGTATTTAACAGTATATAACAGTATATAACAGTATGAACAGTATTTAACAGTATATAACAGTATATAACAGTATGAACAGTATGAACAGTATATAACAGTATATAATAGTATATAACAGTATGAACAGTATATAACAGTATTTAACAGTATGAACAGTATTTAACAGTATATAACAGTATATAACAGTATGAACAGTATATAACAGTATATAACAGTATTTAACAGTATATAACAGTATGTAACAGTATTTAACAGTATTTAACAGTATGTAACAGTATATAACAGTATATAACAGTATGAACAGTATATAACAGTATATAACAGTATGTAACAGTATATAACAGTATGAACAGTATGAACAGTATATAACAGTATATAACAGTATGAACAGTATATAACAGTATAACAGTATATAACAGTATGAACAGTATTTAACAGTATATAACAGTATATAACAGTATGTAACAGTATATAACAGTATGAACAGTATTTAACAGTATGAACAGTATATAACAGTATGTAACAGTATATAACAGTATGAACAGTATTTAACAGTATATAACAGTATATAACAGTATATAACAGTATGAACAGTATGAACAGTATATAACAGTATATAACAGTATATAACAGTATGAACAGTATATAACAGTATAACAGTATATAACAGTATGAACAGTATTTAACAGTATATAACAGTATTTAACAGTATATAACAGTATGTAACAGTATATAACAGTATGAACAGTATTTAACAGTATATAACAGTATATAACAGTATGAACAGTATATAACAGTATATAACAGTATTTAACAGTATATAACAGTATGTAACAGTATATAACAGTATTTAACAGTATATAACAGTATGTAACAGTATATAACAGTATGAACAGTATTTAACAGTAAATAACAGTATGAACAGTATATAACAGTATAACAGCATATAACAGTATGAACAGTATTTAACAGTATATAACAGTATTTAACAGTATATAACAGTATGTAACAGTATATAACAGTATGAACAGTATTTAACAGTATATAACAGTATTTAACAGTATGAACAGTATATAACAGTATATAACAGTATTTAACAGTATATAACAGTATGTAACAGTATTTAACAGTATATAACAGTATGAACAGTATGAACAGTATATAACAGTATATAACAGTATATAACAGTATGAACAGTATATAACAGTATAACAGTATATAACAGTATGAACAGTATTTAACAGTATATAACAGTATGTAACAGTATATAACAGTATGAACAGTATATAACAGTATGAACAGTATTTAACAGTATTTAACAGTATATAACAGTATGTAACAGTATATAACAGTATGAACAGTATTTAACAGTATGAACAGTATGTAACAGTATATAACAGTATATAACAGTATGAACAGTATGAACAGTATATAACAGTATATAACAGTATGTAACAGTATATAACAGTATATAACAGTATAACAGTATATAACAGTATGAACAGTATTTAACAGTATATAACAGTATTTAACAGTATATAACAGTATGTAACAGTATATAACAGTATGAACAGTATTTAACAGTATATAACAGTATAACAGTATATAACAGTATGAACAGTATTTAACAGTATATAACAGTATTTAACAGTATATAACAGTATGTAACAGTATATAACAGTATGAACAGTATTTAACAGTATATAACAGTATATAACAGTATGAACAGTATGTAACAGTATATAACAGTATTTAACAGTATATAACAGTATGTAACAGTATATAACAGTATTTAACAGTATATAACAGTATGTAACAGTATATAACAGTATGAACAGTATTTAACAGTATATAACAGTATGTAACAGTATATAACAGTATATAACAGTATGAACAGTATGAACAGTATATAACAGTATATAACAGTATATAACAGTATGAACAGTATATAACAGTATAACAGTATATAACAGTATGAACAGTATTTAACAGTATATAACAGTATGAACAGTATATAACAGTATATAACAGTATGTAACAGTATATAACAGTATGAACAGTATTTAACAGTATATAACAGTATATAACAGTATATAACAGTATGAACAGTATATAACAGTATAACAGTATATAACAGTATGAACAGTATTTAACAGTATATAACAGTATTTAACAGTATATAACAGTATGTAACAGTATATAACAGTATGAACAGTATTTAACAGTATATAACAGTATATAACAGTATGAACAGTATATAACAGTATATAACAGTATTTAACAGTATATAACAGTATGTAACAGTATATAACAGTATTTAACAGTATATAACAGTATGTAACAGTATATAACAGTATGAACAGTATTTAACAGTATATAACAGTATATAACAGTATGAACAGTATATAACAGTATTTAACAGTATATAACAGTATGAACAGTATATAGCAGTATATAACAGTAACCGTCAGACAGGTTATGAAGGGTATTTAGTGATTCAGAACAGTTACAGCTCTGGATAAAAAGCTATTTCTCAGTCTGGAGATGTGGGCGTAGAAGGTTTATAATATCTGCCAGATGGAAGGAGTTCAAACAGACAATGGCATAATTTGAGTATCTGGAAACTTGTGATGCACAGTTTCCTACAGTTTGCTGACATTTTATAAACCAAATGATGAATTGATTTAATCTAGAAAATAATCTGTAGATTAAACAATAGTTCAAATAATGAGTTGTAGCCTGATTATTTATAAAAATATTCTCAGTTGACATAAAAAAAACAATATTACATCTACATATCTAAAATGTTAAAAGATTATATCCATAATCATCCACACTGAGGTTGATTAGTAGAGCTGTAAAGCTTTCTTACATTACTGCAGTTATTCAGAATAATATTTTGTTGATTTTTCTTCATGGTTCTTTAAATGTTTCCTCACAGCTCATCACATGAAGATCTGAAGAATAAAGTCGACGTGAATCACTGCAAAACTTCACGAGGGACAAACTTCAGCAGGAATGACTGAAAAGCTTTTTTCATTCAGTCGAGTCCAAAGCAAAGTTTGATTTGCAAAAAAAATAAATTTCAAAACAAGTGGAAAACATTGAATTTCTTACATGTACGATGATTCATCAATCAATTTAAAACACATTTTGCCAAATCTGATCTTTGCTTTTAACTCACAACTTCTGGCTTTTTAATTAGCTAAAACTATTTTTGATTAACAACCATTTCAAGTCTTTATTTTGTTGTTGATGAAGACTTTCTGTTTCTGGATTTTTGTTCTTTGTTTTGGTTGTTCTGTCAAATATTAATTTACAATTTAAAATCCTCAAATGAATTGTACTAAGTAATTTACTTACTGATTAAAATTGTACCTTTTTTGAACAAAACTGTCTCAATGTGTCCAAAAACATCTATTTGGTTCCTGATTCAAACAAAGCTGCGATTTACAACATGAGACCATTTTCCTTCTCTTGTTTTGACACTTTTCACAAATCAAAACAGACGCCTTCTGTCAGGTGGGGAAGCAGGAGTGGACCAAAGACAGGCAAAAAAAAGAGCTGAACAGAACTAGCAGATGAAACAACACAAAACGATCCAACAAGGACTGAACAGAAAACCAGAACTTAAAAAGAAACTGAACTAACAAGGAGATGAGGTGCAGGTGGGGAGATGGGTGGAGAACTCAAGAGAGGGGAGTGAACATACAGGGAGCTGATTGGCTGAGGAAACACAGGGAGCAGGGCAGGGCTGACGAGGCTAACACAGGGTAGGTGTGGGGAAAACAGCAGGGCAGGGCTAACGAGTCCAAATGCAGGGCAGGTGTGGAGGAGTACATGAACACACAAGGGAAACAGAACAAAAACCCAGAAAACAAACTCAACGCCACGTACACTAACCCATCCAAAACCAACCACAAACACAAACCCAAGCACACAACCCAACAAACTAATGATGCAGTCCTCTAAACCCATCATCCAAATCATACAAGAAAACCCTTATGAACCGAAGGACTAAACAGAAGTGCAAACCAGGAGACCCCAAAGAACACAAGAACATAAAAAGACCAAAAAACACCCAAAGTCCAGGCAAGATGTGACAGCCTTGAATATAGAACTCAACTTAATCCACATTTTTATAGAAGTAAGAAAATAATATAGATTTAACTATAAGTAGTTGCAAATCTGCTTTGAGTTTTTGCTGAAACATAAAGTTCAGTTTTATTTGTTGCTTTTATGATTTTTCTCAGTTTGTCTCAGTTGAGATCTAAATTGAAGATTATTAAATATAAATATTCTGTGCAAAGATGTATTTCAAAGTTTATCTGAAGCTAATGTGAAGCTTCAGCGTCCAAATGAGTCAAATCAAGTAGATATCTTTCAACGTTACAGTCTTTTTAGTGCCAAAGTCCCTCTTTTTGTTACTATACTTCCACCTGCAGCTCAACAGGGAAACACTGTCCGAGGAAACACAAAGAGGGAATTTGATGCTAAAAAGACTGTAAATGTGTCAGATATCCACTTGATATGACTAACTCAGACTGATGAAGCTGAATAGAAGCTTCACACAGACTTTTAAATGACTGTGTGGACACACTGTGGATTTTGGCCTCCATCACTTCCATTGAAAGCACATTTGAAGGATCTTTTAATATCCAGTATGAACAGGACGAATGATTACATTACTGTTCATATGGACACCTGACTGCTGGTTTAACACACACCTTTAACATTTACAACAGCATATTTAATTACTACATGTTACTAATTACTAATTATTCAATATTTTATCACCGCCAGTCATCACAATTATACGGTATACGTATATTATATACGTATACGTATAATACGCTATTTCCTGGAGTTCACATTCTTCTAAAAAGGGAAGCTGAATATCAAAGTCATGGCAGGAGAAGAACAGTTAGTTCAGATGCAAATACAGCAAATTATTTATCATAAAGTATCAGATCTTTAATGTTAAAGTTTATTTATGTTTATGTAGGCGGGGTTGGTGCATCGCTGATAGTTATCTGCAGAAAGTGAAAGTATTTTTAATGTTGTTTATAACGAAACTTAAACTGACTTGTGGAGTGGGGCGTACGACGGTTGCACTGAGCGGTAAGTTTCTTTAACATTAACGAATCTCTGGCTAGAAAAATAGATTTTACATTCAAAAAACAATAAAAACGCGTCGATGTGACGTTGTTTGTGGGTAATACACAGTTTAGACCTTAGAGGGAGAGATGAGACAAAGCAAACAGAAGAGCTCATTTAACATTTAAATTAAACATTATATTATTGTTGTGCTTTCTGCAGACCAGACGATAAAACAAATTTATGTTTAATAGTTTGATAATGTTGATGATTATAATAAGTAATTTTATTTCCTCTCCCTCAAACGTCCTTAGGTGCATTATGCAAAAGTGCAAAATACATTAAAATCAACACGGACAGTTTATCCACAGTATATATAGATATATAGATATAGTCTGTATGTTCAGGTTTAATACTCGACTAGTTTGTAAACAGCACCGATAATCTTAAACTGCGTATTTAAAGAACAGCGTCATTATTTTGGGGGGTGTGGGAGACATGATTATGCAGTGCCATCTAGTGGCAAAATACAATAGCAAAAGAATAAACAGAAAACCATATACTGATGTACATATACTGTTTTTTAGGTACTTGTACTTTACTCAAGTAGTTCCATGTGATGCTACTTTCTACATTTCAGAGGGAAATATTGTACTTTCTACTCCACTACATTTATTTGACAGCTTTAGTTGCTTTTCAGATGCAGATTTGACACAATGGATAATATAACAAGCTTTTAAAATACAACACATTGTTAAAGATGAAACCAGTGGTTTCCAACCTTTTTGTCTTTTGACGTCTTACAAAAAGCAGTGTGTAGTCAGGGTCACATTTCACATGTCTATGAGTTGTTAAGAGATCCACCAAATAGTGATTTTTCCCTCTAAACTTCTCACATGCTTTCATTTCAATAAATGTTCAAATGATCCAATATTTCAGCAAAAATCAAAGATTAGAGAAAAAGTCCAAAAACTGAAAACAGATTTGTGTATCAGAACTTTGTTTTTTCTTCTTTCCTCTCCCATTAATCATCTCACCACCCCTCAGATTTATCTGCTGACCCTTTGGAGGGGCCCGACCCCTAGGTTGGGAACCACTGGACTAAACTAGCTAACTGTATATAAAGTAGTGTAAACTAGCTCCACCTCCAGCAGCTACAACAGTAACATGCTGCTCTAACACTGATGCTTCACTATTAATAATTTAATGATGTCATATATAATAATATATCAGTCAGAGGGACCAAACCACTACTTTTACTGCAATACTTTAACTACATCAAGCTCATAATACTTATGTACTTTTATTTTTCTCATGCAGAACTTTCACTTGCAACACAGTCTTCACTTCTTTATTTCAGTTTCACCATATGTTATTTCTCCTTTCATGTTTACTTACATCCACAGGTTTTTTACTCCTCTCAAATCATCGGACAGTATGTCAAGGTACTCTGCAACCTTAACAAAAGTAAGTGCAATGTTCTGTTGTCTGCATTTTTAAAAAAAATTTATTCGTTTCTATTACTGGGCATGTTTTAGGACTGAGCTACAACGATAAGTTGATCGTCCGAAAATTAAGTTAAAAGTTAATAGTTTTATTCTTTTTAAAGCAAAAATGCCAAATATTTGCTGGTTTTAGCTTCTCCGATGTGATGATTTGATGCTTTCTTTGTCACATGAGAGTAGACTGATTATCTTTGTTCTTGGGACTGTTGATGGAACAAAACAAAGATGTCACTTTTGACTCTGGGAAATTTTAACGGGCATTTTTCAGTACTTTGTGGACATAACTAATCAAGAAAATAATCAGCAGATTAATCAATAATGAAAATAATCGTTAGTTGCAGCCCTAGTTTAAGACACTCTCCCTTTGCTCTGCAA
Source organism: Thunnus maccoyii (assembly GCF_910596095.1). Lineage (NCBI taxonomy): Eukaryota > Metazoa > Chordata > Actinopteri > Scombriformes > Scombridae > Thunnus > Thunnus maccoyii. Next base: position 2,498,302 of record NC_056542.1, on the reverse strand, counting down.
GTGGTCACTTACATGACACATAATGTGAATCAAACACTCTAGAAAAGAGCCAACTGTATGTCTTTGGTGCTGCATATTACCACCACTGCTTGTTTGGTTGCTCCTGGTCAGCACATTAAGTCTGAAAAGGTGTTCAGGTGGTCGTGGTTATTTATTACTTTGTACAATCAATATGTCATGATAAAAGACGAACATTAATAAAACAAAATGTGTATGTGCAGGTGAGGAAAGAAGCCAAGCCGAAAGAGCCAAACAAGAGGAAACAAAGACATGTATATCCATCACATTCAGTGGAAAAACTCACTGCAGGATAAAGAAAATAAGGAAATCCAGATATAAATGTAACTGTTTCTTCAAACAGGAAGAGCAGCTGGTGATGTTATTTCCAAACATCTGACTTCCACATCCTGCAGACATGAAGCAACATTATCCATCTCATTAGATTCCTGTTTCTGCCTGATAAATGTAAGTTTAAGTCTCTTTAACTGCTTCATGTTTCACTTTATATACCAGTTAGTCTCTTAACTGTGTCTATTTGCTGCAGCAGGTCGTGAACAGTGAGTTTATCAAATCTCTTTTGATGAAAACAGCTGTCTACACTATCATATGGAGGGTTTATTAAAGTGTTTTATTCCATAATTTAGTTTTTCAAGTTATAAATAACTTACTAATGTTACAGTATTAGGAAAGTAATGTTTGTAATGTGTAATTCTGTTTTTTAGTGAAGCTGTCTGTGGTTGAAAACAACACAGACACAAAATCCTTATGAGATCTTAGTCAAGCTTGATGTAGACTGCAGTGATCTTTCTATAGACTTGCTGAAGGCCTGAAGATGAATGAATGTGGATCTGAAGCTGGATCAGAATCTGCTCAGAGTGATCGCTCCAGAGAATATCCTCCAGACTTCAGCATGAAGCGCAAACAACAACAAAGGTACAGTAGGAGTTGTCTTGAGGACCATGATAGTAAAGTTGAGCAAATAATTTTTTTGTTTTGTTGAAAAACATAAATCATCAACTTGAGTGGAAATCAGAAGGTGCTATAACACAGCTGAGGAGTCTGAATTTCTTTTTAAATGTCATTTAAAGACTAAAGGCCTGGTATGCACACCAAGCTGGATAAAATTATAAATGCATATTTTTCTCTGTGTTTCAGCCCTCTGTCCAGACTATATTGGTGTTTTTTCTCCCCATAGAAACTGAGCTTTTCCGAAACCATTTCCAGAGCGTGTCCTATCCTAAAATTTGAACTTGGTGTTTCAGTAGCTGGGTTTCCATCCATATGTAGCACAAATTTTAACCAAATTTCAAGAAAATCTGGAAATGTAAATTCAATATAGTGTTTGTTTCCATCCACTACTGTTGTGTAAATATTAAGAGACAAACAGCAGGTGGCTCTAATTCTCCAGTCAGTGCCATTAAACTACTGAAGAAGAAGAGGACACAATGAGATGTCATTAAAAGAGCAGCAGTGGAAGCTCAAACGATGGAAAACTATGTGGAAAACATGATGGAAATATAACATGTCTGTTAGTTTCAATATATTGATGTGAGGAGGGTTACAGTCTCCTCATCACTCCACACAGATCTGATGTTTTCAGCTCTCCAGTGACGCTTATTAATTGATTGTATTTATTTATTGATTAGAACAGTGTGCAGTTTTAAACATTAAAGATGCACTGCACTGAAATTAGCTCAAAGCTAATTTGCATCTGTATTCCCCCACAATCAAAACATACAACAGCACAACAACAAACCGTGCAAAGCAAAAAACACACAGAATACACCATACAAAATACAAAATACAAAGCTTTTCAAATTAAAAGCAAGATTACCTGTGCTAATGAGAAGACCATAGATGGAATTTAGACTCAGTGGTCACAAAGCTGATTGGTCTCAAGAAGATTTTTTAATTTGGCCTTGAATGTATTGATTGAACTACAGTTCTTCATATCTTCAGGTAGGACGTTCCACTGAGTTGTGGCTTTCACAGAGAAAGCTGACTTCCCAAATGCAGTGCAATGAAATGGTCTGGTACAATCTTGTATAGAGGATATTCTGGAGGATCTAATAGACCTTACTGAGCGAGTGTACACAAAGTCACATAGTGGAGGAGAGGCTAAACCATTTAACATTTTATAAACTAGGCATAGATAATAGTATCATTCATTCACTAAGTCTGTTTACATTTGTTTTTTATCCACAAAACTGTTTTTTCACAATTTTTCCACATTTCCGCTCAAATTTTTTTAATGCGAAAATTGAAAATGCGAATAAAAACAGGTGGATGGAAACACATTTAGTGTTTTCAGGGAAAACTGAGCTTTTGCAAAACGGAGACGTAAGCTGTAAAGTGAAGTTTGGGGACTGTGTGGTAGAAGGTCTTTGTTGTCTCTAACCCTCTCTTTGATCGTTCATCTAAAATTAAAATTAAAAATTAAAGAGTGGTTTCATTAACCTGGATTCATGTCGATTGTATTAGATGTCTTGATTATATAACAATAATTTTATCACTGCAGTGCAGCAGCTTGGGAATGACTGCTGGTTAACTGGTAGTATAAGACGTGATTAAATCATTATTTCATACTCATTCTGTTGTCTGACAACAGAAAAATATGTAAATCAGATCAACTATGTTGATTTCAGCTGCATTAAAACACTATATAAGTGATGACAGAAAGCACGAGGGAACTGAACAGAGGTTTAACAAACTGAATCTCAGCAGAGTAACAGACTGTCTGTAGCTGTCAGTCACAGTCAGCTGTGTGACAGTAAAGTTAAGAAAATAACTTTTGGTTCTGTTTACAGCTCCAATAGCTTGTTTTGCTACATATCACAACCTCTTGACTTAGTACTGAAGTTCCTTGAGAAATTTATAATGTAGTATAAAATCAAGAGGTTGTGATATGTAGCACAACAAGCTATTGAAGCTGTAAACAACAATGTTTCTGCACATGCTCAGTGGCGTCCGCTTTACACTTAAGGAGACTGAAACATGATCACTGTTATTAATCTTTGGAGCCGTTTCTAAACAAACTAACGTGACCAAACTCTTCATAATGAAGGAACATGTCACCCAGTGCAGCGGTGTGACTCATTGATGTGTTTTTAATCGTTTTTGGACAACAACAGAGGTCTACGGCACCAAGGAATAACCTTTGGATACACACACAATACTTGTTACCAGATCAGTTAATTGTGGGTTTGGATCCAAACATGAGATTTGTTGACAAGAAGAAAAATATAGAAAATTACCAGCCTTATCCCAATTCCTGTACCTTGAATTATTTATCTGTTTGTATTATGTGTCTGGTTTCTACTCATCAAGTGACAAAGACTAAGTTCTTTACTAGAATTGACACTGAGCAGCTGCATTTTTCAGCACCAACAAAAGTCTGTATGTATGAGATTATGTATTTCTATGACAGCAAAACTATATCAGATTGTAGTTGTGTTACTGCTGCCAAAACATTGGTTGTAGTCTATGTTGTTACTGATCTTCAGAGCCACTGAAGCCAAGAAGATGAGGAAATCTGAGAGTAGATCATCATCATCAACAATCAGTTTTATGTCTGCTAAGAGTGATCAATCCAAAGAATATCCTCCAGACTTCAGCACTGAACCCAGAACTTCCAGAACAAGGTAAGATTATCAATGCTGTTGCTGTGAACAACCAGTGGAACAACCGTAGCAACAAAGGCTACTGAACGGATGGAATTTTTAAGATTAAAGGATAAAGATGAATTTGAATAGTTTCATAGAAGAGTAGGTGGAATATTTATCATATCTGACAAAACAGACAACTTGGTTGGTTGATTTGAAAATGTTATGCTACTATGAGGACTATATCCTTTTTTTCAGCAGCCAGACGGCATCAAGCTTTCAGCAGAACCCAGACACACTGAAGGTGGGCAATACTGTACATATCAATGAACTATAATAAAGTAAAAATACATAATGAATAATTTTTTGATTATTATCATGTTTTACTAAGACATTAGGGTTGATATTTCTAATGTCATTACATTAACATAATTCCAAAATAAAGCAGTGGTGTTTAATGTCTATATCATGTTCCTTCAGTGATATAGTATATAATTAAAAAATCTTATATGTTAATAAAAAACATTTTATTTGTCAGGTGTTTGAATCCAAAGCTGTGGCCATTGTAAAGCAAGCTGTGAAACAACATAAGAAGGTCCTTTCTACAAAACATGAAGGACTGTTTAAGGAAGACGAGCAGGAGGATGAACCCCCTGATTCGCCGGTTGAGTTTGATGATGAAACAAGTGAAGCAGCTCTGAAGATTGCCCTCCATGTTTTGAGGAAGATGAATGAGGAGGAACATGCTCACACACTTGAACAAAGTAAGAGACTGAATGTTATCTTACTACAACAGCTGATGTTTGATGAATGTCATACATATGTTTTTGTATCAATTTGTCCATCTGTTAACTTTCATCTTTTGTGAAACATCTCTACATCTAACAGATGAATTTTCATGAAATGTGGTGCTCCCATTCATGGTTCCAAAAACATGAAACATAAAGATTTTAATGATCCTCTGACTTTTCATATAGTAAAACCAGCAGGTCAAGATTTCAATTTGTCCAACACTAGTGACTGAATCCCTGTCACCCTCAGATGCATTTTATAATTAAACATAACACAGCATCCCAATATCCTAAACTTTACTTGTTAGAGCGCTAATATTTCTATTTGAATTTGGGTTGAGCCAGGTAAGTATGCCAAATTAGCTATTAGCAGCTCCTGTTGTCAGTGTAGCTATGTATAAGGAGTGTTATGTGAACATAACAGTTTTGGCTTATTATTGATATTACATATTTCTGTGCTGTTAGGTCATTATGGAGAACTTGGAGTGTATCAACGCAAACTAAAATCTTCCCTGAAGACGAAAAATGAGAACTTGTTGGAAGGGATAAGTGCAGAGCAATGCCCTGTGCCTTTCAAAGACATTTACACACATATCTACCTGAGAGAGGGGGACAGTGGAGGAGTCAACAATGAACATGAAGTGAGACAAATTGAGATGGCGTTCAACAGACAGAAATATTCCGAAAGTATGATCAAGTGCGAGGAGATCTTCAAGCCCTTACCCAAACAAGACAGACCAATCAGAACAGTGCTCACCATGGGGATAGCAGGCATCGGCAAAACAGTGCTGACTCAGAAGTTCATGCTGGACTGGTCAGAGGGGAAAGCCAATCAAGACATCCTGCTCCTGTTTTCAGTTCCTTTTAGGGAGTTGAATTTGTTAAAAAATAAGAAGCAAAGCTTGATGGAGCTCCTGTGTAACTTCTCTTCAGACCTGAAAGAATCTGGAATCAAAGACCTGAAAATTTACAAAGTTCTGTTCATATTGGATGGTCTCGACGAGTGCAGACTCCCTCTGGATTTCAAGGGAAATGAGAGATGTTGTGATGCTACGCAAGCAGCCTCAGTAGATGCTCTGCTGACAAACCTAATTGCAGGTAACCTGCTACCAGAAGCTAATCTGTGGATAACTACCCGACCTGCTGCCGCCAGCTGCATCCCTCCACAGTATGTTGACCGAGTGACTGAGATACGAGGCTTCAACAACCGACAGAAGGAGCAGTACTTCCACAAGAAAATTGAAGACGAAAACTTGGCCAAAAGAGTAATTGCAAACATAAGGTCAGCAAGAAGTCTCTACATCATGTGCCATGTACCGGTGTTTTGCTGGATTTCTTCTATTGTCCTGGGAAACATGTGTGCCAAAGCAGGAGGAGGAAAAATGCCAAAGACTTTGACTCAGATGTACATCCACTTTCTGGCTCATCAGACCACAAAGAAGCATGTCAAGTACGGCGAGGAGCAAGAACTGGATGCCCAGGGGAATAACAAGGTGATCATGTCCCTTGGGAAGTTGGCCTTCCAGCAGCTGGAGAAAGGCAACCTGATCTTCTATGAGGAGGATCTCAGAGACTGTGGTATTGATGTCAAAGAAGCATCTGTGTACTCAGGAGTGTTCACTCAAGTCTTCAGGGAAGAGTTCTGCATGCAGCAAAAAGTCTTCTGCTTTGTGCATCTGTCAGTTCAAGAGTTTCTTGCAGCTTTGTATGTCCATGTGATGTATAAGGTGTCTGCTGAAAACCTGATGATTGGATCTAAACAGATGACCCAAACAACGCCTGTATCCGAACTGCACAAAGCTGCAGTGGACAGAGCTTTACAAAGCAACAATGGCCACCTCGATCTCTTCCTGCGTTTCCTCCTCGGACTCTCTCTGGATTCCAGTCAGGCTCTGCTCAGAGACCTGAAGATACAGGTAGAAACCTGCGACTCCCAAAGTCATGAAGAAACCATCAGGTACATCAAAGAGAGAATCAGTCTTTTGACCCATCATCCAGAGAAATACATCAATCTCTTCCACTGTCTGAATGAGCTAAACGACCACTCTCTGGTGGAGGAGATCCAGAGCTACATGGAGTCAGACCAAGACTCAGTGATGGACGAGCGCTCTGCAGCTCAGTGGGCAGCTCTGGTCTTTGTCTTGCTGACCTCACCAGAGAAGCCAGAGGAGATCCAGCTCAAGAAATACTGCAGGACAGAAGAAAGCCTTCTGAGGCTCCTACCAGCCATTAAAGCATCCAAATCAGCAATGCAAGTCTCTCTCATCATTTGCAGTTTCATTTTTAATAATCATCCATTGAGGTTGCAAATTTGAATAATAAATTGACTTTGTCTTTCTGTTTATCAGGTTGAATGATTGTAATCTCACTGCACACTGCTGTGAGACTCTGTCCTCCACTCTCAGCTCAAACTCTAATGAGCTGAATCATTTAAATCTCAGTGACAACAACTTACAAGACTCAGGAATTAAACTTCTCTGCAACGGACTGAAGAGCCAACACTGCAGACTGAAGACGCTGAGGTGAGTCAAAGCTGCAACTAACGATAATGTGACTGAACAAAGATTTTGGAAGTCCCCAAAATACTGATAACTCAGTGCAACTACAGACAGACTCTTTTTGTTGTGGTAACAGCAGGGCCACCAGTTTGGCCCAGACTGAAATATTTCAGCAAATGTGTTCATCAACATGAAATGTAAATATATGTGTGTGTGTGTGTGTGTATATATATATATATATATAAATATATATATAAACACACACATATATTTACATTTCATATATATATATATATGTATATGTATATGTATATATATATATATATATATATAATTTAAAAAAAAACATCTAGCACCATTATGAGGTTGACATTAGTGTTGTTTTTTAATGACACCAACAAACAGCTACTTGGTTTATTAAACTTTTGACAAAATTGACATTTCATGTTCTGAATTGAAATTGAAAGTAAATTCACGTTCCCCACACGATAAATTAATGCAATTTCATTTGTCCAATATTGAAGTTTGGTCAGTGAAGTTTCAGGAGCAGGAACATACCTCAACTACGCCACTTCCGACATTCCTATAAATACCACCTAACCCTTTCCTCTTCTGCCACTCTCGTATTCCCCACCGTATTTCTCTCTTCCTGTTTCTTCCTGATTCTTCCTCTCCTTCTTAGTGTCCTGAGGGGATCCGCTGTTGCCCTGGTGCTATAGCGGATTCCTCATAAGCCTCCCCACAACACAGCAACCGGAAGAACTATGCACATCAATTGTTTTCCTTAATAAATCATCCAAACGCATCTTGTTGATGGTGTGGTCCTTGCTAGTGAAACAAATTCCTGCAAAACTAATGACATTCTCATTAGGTCTCATCTTCACTTCCTTTTTAGTGCTACTTAGTAAATGACAGCATGCTAACACACATAACTATGATAGTAAGCTGGTAAGCTGATATTTGAACTGAAGGAGAACACAATGGGTGCATCCCAAGTCTAAATTGCATCCACGTTTCCTTCACTTGCGTCTTTTCCTTGCGTCTTAGTCCCTCCCACCGTGGATGCAAGGAAAAGAAGTGAGGAGAAAGGAAACAAGGAAATTTCTTTTAAGAGACATGAGACGTCCTCTCCTCTGAAGCGTCACATGAAGCGACATCCGTTTCTGATGACGGCGACAGCTGATCACAGCTGGATCAGCTGTCAGTTGGCTTTAACAGCTGTCGAAACTTCTGATGGAGTTTGTGTCTGCACACATGTGTACTGTGCTGACACTAATAAAGGTGCACAGTTATCACCACTAGAGAAAGCTGTTTCCTCTCTGCAGGCTGTTACCTGTTTAACAAACACCTAAATAAAGTGGAAAATGGAAATGATGTAACTCATATCAAACCCGACGCTCAGGATTTTTCATCCTCACATGTGACTGAATAGAAATGACGATAAATGATGTAAAATATAAATATGTTTGACTGTTATTATAGATCAAATTAAAGTCAGGAAGAGTCTGTCTGTCAGCAAGAAACAGTTTAATGGAGGAAATAACATCATGAAAAGAAAAATCTTTCTAATAAATGAAGAAAGTTGTTTATGGTTCTTTTGTTGATCAGACCAACAATTAACAGATTTTTAACTATGATGAATCAGAAAACAAGTAAAGCATAAAATTCGGGAATGATACACTTAAATTTAATCTGTAATCTGTCTCCACTTCGGTTTGAAACTGCAGTGATGTATCAGATCAGTCTGATCAGCTGCAGCGTCCAATCAATAACTGATATCCAATAAGGGAGCGTGTCGGCTGATAAAAGACTTCCGTGAAGGCTGCTCTCATGTTTCCTCGCTCCTCGGAGCAGAATAAGAGACTTGAGACGCCTGTCAAAATGGCGTATCAGGAACAACTTCCAGTTCAGGCGAGGAGTGAGGAGACATAAAATGAGATACTTGAGACGTACCCACTGTTCTAGTGAGATGCTGACTTGCAGGAAGATGTCAAAGAAAGAATGGGAATGCTGCCAACTCATATCTCCAGTGCAATCATTTATTTGAAAGATTCTGAGATTAAGTACAGAGCTGCTGACAGGGCTGTAGACTCTTTGTCTTGCAGTAGTGCAGTTCTTTTCATCCATTTATCTATTAGTTATATATAAGTTTAGGCCCTTGCAATATTGCGCTACTGTCAAGTTATGGTGCAAGAACTTATGGGTTTGGCCACCAAAATGTTTTGTTTTGGTAGCAGCAGTACCACCACTTTGGCCCAGACTGAAATATGTCAACAAATATGTGTTCATTAGCATAAAAGTTTTTTGTAGATTTCCAAGGTCTCCAGAGGATGAATCCAATTACCTTGTTGACCCTCTAACATTTCATCTAGCACCATCATGAGGTTGACATTTGTGATGTTCTTTTTCTGACAACAACAAACAGCTACTTGGTTTATTAAAACTTTGACAAAACTGACATTCATGTTCCCCACAGGATAAATTTATCCAATTTCATTTGTCAGAAACATGGTTTATGAGCAAATTCCTGCAAAACTAATGGCATTCTCATTAGGTCTCATCTGTACTTTGTTTTTAGTTCTATTTAGTAAATGACAGCATGTTAACGAGCTAAACTATAATAGTAAGCGAGTACACAATTGAACTGAAGGAAAACACACTCCCATTCTAGTGAGATGCTGACTTCCAGGCAGATGTCAAAGAAAGGATGGGAATGCTACTCACTCATAACTCCGATACAATCATTTATTTTAAAGATTCTGAGATCAAGTACAGAGCTGCTGACAGGGCTGTAGACTCTTTGTCTTGCAGTAGTGCAGTTCTTTTTATCCATTTATCTGTGAGTTATATATAAGTTTAGGCTCTGACAATATTGTGCTACTGTGTAGCTTTTGCACTCAGTCTAAAGGTGGTTATGTTCAACTACATAAAACCTAAACAGAAACAGCAACTATAAAGTAAAACAAGATTGACACAAAATGTAAAAGCAAAAGTGTGTCATCCAGATTTTTACGCTATTTTATTTTACTTTCTCTTGATGTCTGTATTAGCCTATGGTTTTAGTATGAGACAACATTTGACTTTTTATTTTGACACAACAACCAAGTTTTCAATATCTGGTACACATTTACTGGTTGACTTTTATACTCTCTACCACATTTTACTATTAATAGTTACATGTACAATAAAGAATGACAAAGAAGACTTGACAGTATAATACAATCCAATACAAGAACCTTGAAACAAGTGTGGTCATTGTAAATCTTATAATGTTCAGTTTTTGATAGGTGTGATTTAACTGTGTGATCATTTTGATGTGGTAGTTTTTTGTATCTTTGCATTTGATTTCGTTATTTTGCATTGTTTGTCCCTTCAGGCTGAACCGATGCAGTCTCACCCAGAGATGCTGTGAGAACCTGGCTTCAGTCCTGAGTGCTTCATCACCTCTCAGAGAGTTCGATCTGAGTGACAACGACATCAGAGACTCAGGAGTTAAGCTGCTCTGCACTGGACTGGGAAATGTGGGCTGTAAACTGGAAACCATCAGGTATCCTTTTAAGCAGACTATTAATGCAACTTTAATAGCTATGAAGGGTAACAACCAGCTGTTAAAGGTCGATTCTGTCACTCTGTCACAGGTTGTCATTCTGTAACATCACAGAGAAAGGTTGTGGTTTCTTGGCCTCAGCTGTGAAGTCCAACCCGTCCCACCTTGGAGAGCTGGAGTTGAGCTACAATCACCTTGGAGAAAGTGGAGTGAAGCTCATCTCTGAAGCTCTGGAGGAAGGACGATGTGAATTTACTAAATTCAGGTAAAGAAAACAGTCTGATGGTTGTTTTTAGCTGGTCGGTCCACCACTTTGATCTAGACTGAAATATCTCAAAAAGTATTGGATGGATTAGGATGAAATTTTGTACAGCCATGCGTGATCCTCAGAGGAAACATTTAAAGAACTTCAGTGATCATGTGACTTTTTCTTTAGCGCCACCAGCAGGGGAAAGTCTTCACTTATCCTGTGAAATATCGCAACAAGTGTTGAATGGAATTCCATGAAATTTGGTTCACTATCATCAAGTCAATTTTTCATTTGTCCCAAACTATGGTTTATGGCTAAATATTTCCAAAAGCTAATGACATCAGCCTTAGCTGTAGTCCGTGTTTAGTGTTGTTTTTACTGCTGTGATGTTTTCATGGGTCAAATTTAGAAGTTTAACAACCTTCATAGAGGCTTTAATGCTTCTTCCTCAACATAATCCAGACAACATGTGTTTCTATCTGCTCCACAGAGTCGACCACAATGCAGAACACTGGTTTACACCAGGACTGAGACAATGTAAGTTTGGACTTTTTTCTTTTTTTTGGTCAAAAATCTGCTATGGAGTACATGATGCACTAACTCTGACAACTCTGACTAAGGAGGCTGACTGGCACTACCAGTGAGTTAATAGACCATGAAGCATCAGTACTGTAGTGATGGATACCTGCAGTTTAAAATACCTTGAGCACTGATTTAAACAGTGATTACATTGTTGACTGGAGCTGTTTGATGTTTCCTGATGCATGGATGCCTGCCAGCCAACGAGTAGTAAGTATTTTCAGTGGCAGTGGTATAAACTGTCAGTATAAATGTCTAACTGCTTGACTTCTTCCTGCCATCAGATGCATGTGAGCTCACAGTGGATACAAACACAGCCCACAAACTCCTCATCCTCTCTGACGAGAACCGAAAAGTTAGTCAGGCCCAAGAGGAGCAGCCGTATCCTGACCACCTGGACAGGTTTGACTACTGGACCCAAGTCCTGTTCCAACAGGGCCTGAGGGGCCGCTGCTACTGGGAGGTGGAGTGGGAGGGATACTGGGCTGGGATGGGAGTGACCTACAAGGACATCCGTCGCAAAGGTCATGACCATGACTGTGTGATGGGATACAATGGGATATCTTGGGGTCTGCACTGCTCTGCTCATGGTTACCGAGTGTATCATAACTACAAGAGCATCGTCCTTCATGTCCCTCTGGCTGGTTCTCGCAGACTGGCGGTGTATCTGGACTGGGAGGCTGGCATCCTGTCCTTCTACAGAGTTTCTACTGGAGGATCACTGACACACCTGCACACCTTCCACACCAAATTCACCAAACCACTGCACCCACTTTTTAAAGTTTGGGGTAGGGGCTCTTCAGTGAGGCTTGTTAAGTGAAACAGCTTAAACAGAAGAAAAGACTTGATTAGTCATTATTCATATTAACATTGAAACTATCAAAATGATCAGTTTTACTCAGAGTTATATGACATTATCTCCCAGAGCAAATTTGATAATAATAACAAATCAACCCATTTTATTGATATAGAACCTTTCAAGCAAGAAATGCAGCTATAAATGCTTCACATAAAGAGAAAACTTCATATAACTGACAATTATAAATACTAAATGTATTTCTATCCCTTTACTGTGCGCAAAGTACAATGTACAGTGTGATTCAACCCCAGATTGAACTCCTCCAGAATTATGATATTTGTGTGTAAAATGTATTGATTATTTTTTGCTTGTTCAAACATATTTTAACTGAAGACAGCGTTTTGCAGTATTACTTTGGAGAACAGAACATGACGAAAACAATGTTACAATGGCTGAATGTTTTAAGTTGAACTATACATTAAGGTGTTTTCATTTTTACTATGTTTTCAAGTTTTACCTGAAGTTTGCTGTCTTTATCTTATATTCTTAACGTTGATTACAGACCTTTAAGTGCCAGTTTTAAGTGCTTTAATCAGCAGGTGTTTTGATGCTAATATCTGAAATCTGAAATCAGTATAACCAGAAGATTTGAGATGAAAGTGAATTCAGATGTGTTTAAAATATTATTACTATTATACTCAGTAGTTCTTGATCAATTTATTTCTTGTTTTTCTTCTTTATATATATTTTTTTACTGTAATCATGTTTGCATTTGTTTTAGGTTTATTTGTGCTTACTTTAGACAGATGTCAGAGGGCCTCGGGAGATCTCCTCCTTTGAGGTTTTTCTCTCATGGCACTAATAGTTAAAGTAGTTAGACACATTCATCTTTTACCCTCCTCTTGTCAGTTGGGAGGAGGGAGGTTTGGCCAGCGTACCTGTGAACTCTGTCAGGACTCTTCATTTCTTTTGAGGATCCTTTGAACCTGATTGTTGAGTCTGACAGAGCCGACAGGACACAGGGTAGATAACTGAAGGTTTAATGTTAACATGGAATGCTAAAAGGGGGAAGGGAAATGGAAACTAATACCCTTATTGCCTTAATTAAAAATACCTGTTAGGGTGATGAATATGGGATGTCTGTGACACATGCAGCTGTATGTACAAATACTGAACTTCTTCAGCCTAGCAAACTGGGAGATGAACATTTGCAAATGTGAACTGGTTATTGCAGTAAAACTCTTTATGTTACCTCATCCTTAAATTTCCACGACAGAGATCAGAGCAGAGAAATGTGCAGAAAAATGTCCTGAAATTGACACATCACAGGTTTGATCCCCAGCTGTCCATCCTGCAGGCAGATCCTTTAACTGTTGCACCAACTGTTCGAGTTTAGGTGTCATTTTTCTATTTTTTCAAAAATTCAATTCAATTCAGAAAAATTCAAGAACAAACCATCTTGTAATTGCAACATTTTAATACAAAACACAGGAAACAGTTGTTTATTTACAGAGAGCTTTCTGTTGAGCCAATGAACAGCTGAACCCAAATAATAAAACCCTGTAAACATGAAGAGTAAAAAAACCTGCAGAAGCAGGAATCAAACTGAACTAATGAAGAAGACATGAACAGACTCTGGTCACAGAGTTTATACTGTGTTCAAGTGTTGCGCTGGTGCCAGATTCATTGAGTTTGATGTATAATGTGTTGGTCGCGGCTTGTAGTGATGAACCTACAGAGAATTATCAGTGACTCTGCAGATCCTCTCAGCTTTACGCAGCTTTATGGTGAGTTTCAGCTCATTGTTTATCTGTCCGGCTGCAACTTTACTGTTCTGGTTCACTCTCAGCGCTCTCATAGTGTCGTTTTGGGCCACAGCAGGCAGCTGTTTTTAGAGAAAAAGCTGTATAAAGCCACTGTACACTATCTGCTCATTCATTCAAATAAGAATTGCAATTAATCGGAGAATCGTTTTTTTTTTGTTTTGTTTTTTTTATCCAGCCCTACTGTTAACAACAATAGTCTAATTATAGGAGTCTAAGTTTTAAACACGACCAAAATCTCTCTAATCAAGGAGATGACTTTGTTATTTTTTATTCTGTAGCTGATAACATCAGGCTATTTAACTAATATTTCCATACATGTAGCTTCGCAAAGCTAGAAAACCCAAAATACCTCAGTAAAAACTTAAAAGATCCCCTCCAGTCATGTTTTAAGACAAATATTCAGCTTGGAATACTAATTTGTGTCTGATATAGTTTTTCCACAAAAAAGTTAAATTACGTGGGTTAAAATTCTCCCTCATGTAAAAATCCAGAATCTCTGAATATGTAAATATTGTTCATGTCTCCTCCTTCACTGTAAAGTCCATTCTCAGTATATGCACTTGTATAAGTTCATGCTTGACCATAATTGGCTCCAAACTAGCTGTGATGTCATAAATCCTAACAGTATGTCCAGGTGTTAAACTGAGATTTAAGGTGAGCTCAGAGAAACTTTCCTCCTTCAGCAGATGAATAAAAACAAACTCTGCACAGAGAAGAGAACAAACATCCAACCGAAGGAACAAGAAGAAAAACATGATTTTGATTGGAGGAGGGCTTTAATATTTGGTTCAGCTGTTCATTGGCTCTACAGAAAGCTCTCTGTAAATAAACAAATGTTTTCCTGTGTTTTGTTTAAAAAGTTGCAATTACAAGATGTTTTGTTCACTCACACGCACGCACGCGCACACCCACACACACACACGTAGAATAGGACTAAAACTGCTGTATATTTTTTCTGTGTGTATGTGTGTGTGTTTTTGTAACCTATGTAATTTATCTGCTGAAACACTGAAATTACCCTTTGGGGATAAATAAAGTACTCTATCGATCTGTCTTGAAAAATTACTTAAACAATAACTTTTTCAGTGTTCAGATGTTTTGTTACAACAACATTGTTCTCCTCAAGATAATTGTGAAATATGAGGAACAACGACCAGAGCCAGAGCTCTCTGAGTGTGATCCTTTTCAAACTTTGTCAGGGATCCTTCTGACCATCATCAGACAACATGCTGCCATCTGGTGGACACATGTTGTTACAGCCTGTTCAAATCAAAACAGCTTTATTGTCCACCTTTGTTGTAATTCGTTCAGCTTTCAATGAATTAATAAATTGCCAGAAATAATTTAAAATACATGCGATTCAAAACAATAACGACGTGTCCATTAATTACCGGTTTAACTGATGTTCGTCCTGTGGGAGGAATGATTATTTATAGATATTTTTCTTTGTACAGGAGACTCTATATTGTCTCTCTGAAGGCAGGAGCTGAAAATAAATGAAGATTCAGGAGATGACATGAATCCTCCAAGATTTTGTCTGTCATTCATTAAACAGCTGTGTCTTGGTGATAAACTAACAGGTGCTGTTTACTGCCTGATGTTGCACATCTGGAGAGTTTGGCCTTGTTGGAGATGAAGAAGAGGGCAAAGTTTAAATTTGACTGACATATTGACTTCTCTGTTATTTATCTAACAGCTTCTCAGGTAATCATGGAATTTGAACCAACAGTCGTGTCACTTTTCATTTTTGCAGCCAAATGCATATTACAGCGGATGTGGAGGAGGAATGAAAGTGAAACTGTCACTACGCCACGTCCGCGCCGAAGACCTGCTCTCCCGCTTCAAATGTCGCAGTTGAATTCATATTTACCACAGGTACGTTTTTAAAACAAATATTACTGAAACTGTAAAGCGAAGAAAATGACAGTTTTCACATTTCATACAAAAGTTATAGGCCTGGTTAAATGAAAATCATAGCTGAGTGTTGGCGGCAGGGTAGGCCGCAATGCAGACAGCAGCAATGCAGAATGCATTTCCTGATAAGTTTTGGTAAAGTTTAGTGTCTCCTGGTTTTGCTGCAAAGTTGAATTTCATGTTCAGATCAGTTTTAGCTGTTTATCTTCAGTCCAGCGCTACAACAGAGATGTTTGATCTGTGTTTTCTGAGATGAGGCTGAAGTTTGCTTCCGATTGGAATTTCCTACTCCGCCCGTGTATGGCGGTGTTCATTCATTGTCAAGCTAATTCATGAACTGAAAAATTGAACAAATACGGGGAAAATGAAACGAGAATAATGAGTTGAGTGAAATTGTCCTAAAGTTTGAGCATTTTAACTGTAGCATATTTTTCTTGTCCTTACTGATGGTAAACTGCTGAGGCCAAGGCTGTCAACAATGATTTTTCACCACAAAACATTTCCAGCATAGGTCATTGATTTTCTCTCCTCAAACGTTGTTCCAAAACGCATCAAACTGACAGAAGCACTACATGTGTTCAACCGCCTGCATATTAAAGGACAGGTTCACAATTTTTCCAGTGTCTTAAACCAGCAGTCAGGTGTCCATATGAACAGTGAAAGAGGTTTTCCTCGCTGTAATCATTCCTCATGTTCATACTGGCTGTTAAAAGATCCCCTTCAAATGTGTTTTCAGCTAAGAGCTCTATCCAATACTAATACATCCATGGTTTTCAGTGTAAGTAAGGGGGGGCCAAAATCTTCGGGAGCTGAGAACGGCCATACTTGCAATTATTTTTGAAATGCCATTATCTCAAGAAAACAAACCCTACAACAGATTCAACGTCATGTAATTACAGTACACTGTAAAAGTACACAAGTATTATCGCTTGCCTAAAACATTAAAAAAAGAAACAATTACAAGCACGGACGTTGTAAGTGTAAATGTAAGTGGACTGTGTCCACACAGTCATTTGGTTCAAAAATGCATTTAAAAGTTGATGTGAAGCTTCTATTCAGCTTCAGCAGTCTGAGTTAGTCATATCAAGTGGATATCTGACACATTTACAGTCTTTTTAGCATCAAATTCCCTCTTTGTGTTTCCTCGGACAGTGTTTCCCTGTTGAGCTGCAGGTGGAAGTATAGTAACAAAAAGAGGGACTTTGGCACTAAAAAGACTGTAACGTTGAATCTTTTGAGACAGATACTGAGACTGTATTCACTAGTAGGCATTATCCGTGAATTTCCTACTGAAAAGCAGCCCAACTGTTTTTGTAAACAGTGACTGTCAACGTCACCTCTTCTTGGTTCTCTTCAGAGATGCACTGTTTTTCTGGTATTCTTTGCTTTTAAATTTGTTTGAGGATTCAGTTTCTATGGTAGCGGAATAAGATATTTGGATAGAGAACCTGATGTTTCCCTCTTTGTTGAACCTCAAACAGTCTACTGACTTTTATATTAATATGTAACCCTAACCCTTAAAGCAAAAATGCCAAAGATTTGCTGGTTTTAGCTTCTCATATGTGATGATTTGATGCTTTCTTTGTCATACATGAGAGCAGACTGATTTTCTTGGGCTTTGGACTGTTGGTCGAAGAAAAAGAGACATATGAAGATTTCACCTTTAACAGGTATTTTTCAGTATTTTTTAGACATGATTAATCAAGAAAATAGATCAGCATGATATAAAGATGAGTGTATATGGATCTGAAGCTGGATCAGCACGTTCAACACTGTTTTCTGTCTGCTCAGAGTGATCGTGCCAAAGACTGTCCCCCAGCCTTCAGCATGAAACACAAAAAGAAACAAAAAAGGTACAGTAGGAGTTTTCTTTAAATTTGTAAATGCATATTTTTCTCTCTGTCTCATCCCTCTGTCCAGACTAAATTGCAGTTTTTTCTCCCCATTGAATCTGAGCTTTTCTAAAACCATCTCCAGAGTGTGTAAATCCTAAAATTCCAGCTTTGCATTTCAGTAGCTGGGTTTGCATCCAAATGTAGCACAAATTTTAACCTAATTTCCAGAAAAAAATAAATTCAATATAGAATATGTTTCCATCTACTACTGTTTTGTGAATATTAGGAGATAAACAGCAAGTGGCGTTAATTCTCCATTAAACCGTTGCAGAAGAAGAGGACACAACAAGATGATGTCATTAAAAGAGCGGCAGTCAAAGCTGAAACCATGCACAACCATGTGGAAAACGTGATGGAAATATGACATTTCTGTTAGTTTCATGTATCGATGTGAGGAAGGTAACAGTCTCCTCATCGCTCCACACAGATCTGATGTTTTCAGCTCTTCAATGACATTTAAGTCACATGATTCATGTACGTCATCATTTATTCACCAAGTCTGTTTACATTTGTATTTTGTCAACACAATTTTTTTCCCCCAATTTTTCCATATTTCCGCTCCAGTTTTTGCAAATTCAAAATGCAAATAAAAACAGGTGGATGGAAACACACCTAGTATTTTCAGGGAAAACTGATCTTTTGCAAAACAGAGACGTAAGCTGTTGAATGAGGTTTGGGGACTGTGTGGCAGTGAAGTTAAAAAGGACTTTGTTGTCTCTAACCTTCTCTTTGATCGTTCATCTTAAATTAAAATTAAAGAGTGGTTGTCATTGACCTTGATTATGTTGATTTTGTTAGATGTCATGATTATATAACAATAATTTGCAGCGGCTTTGGAATGACTGCTGGTTAACAGGTAGTATAAGATGTGATTAAATCAATATTTCATATATCATTCGTTCCATTGTCTGACAACAGAAAAATATGTAAATGAGACCAACTATGTTGTGATTTCAGCTACATTAAAACAGGATAAGTGATCACAGAGAGCAGGAGGGAACTGAACAGAGCTTTAACAGACTGAATCTCAGCAGAGTAACAGACTGTCTGTAGCTGTCAGTCACAGTCAGCTGTGTGACAGTAAAGTTAAGAATATAACTTTTGTTTCCGTTTACAGCTTCACTAACTTGTTGCGCTACATATCACAACTACTGGACTTTGTATTACATTATTACATTTCTCAAAGGACTTCTGTACAAAGTCAAGAGGTTGTGATATGTAGCACAACAAGTTAGTGAAGCTGTAAACAGAAACATGTTCCCGCACATGCTCAGTAGCTTCTGCCTCACACAGAACTACTCTCCAGAGACTAGGGGTGTCATAATTCTCGAAATCCACAATTTGATTTTTCTTTCAAATTTAAGGTCACAATTCAGTTCAATTTTCAATTGAAACGCTTTTTTTTTTTTTAGCACTGACAGCTATCAGCTGCCATTGTTAGACAACAGATCATTGGTTTTATGCCCTGACAACTTTCATTTACATTTTCAAATTCTTCTTTAAATAGATAGGATTAATCCTGTTGCACTTTTTAGACACTCTCTGTGCATTCCTCTCACAGCCAGCTGTACATAAAGACCAATCTTATCAGTCCAGCTTGGGGGACGGCTCTTTTTGGTGAAAATTAGATTGTAGCTAGTTGTCTATCTTACTACGGTAGGAAGGCATTGTTTATGTTTTTAACAACATTTTGCTTAACATGAGATTTGTTGACAATAAGAAAAATATATAAAATTGCCAGCCTTATCCTTTAACCGCATTTAATATTCCCGTTTGGCACATCCCAGATTCTGTACCTTGACTTAGTTATCTGTTTTTATTATGTGTCTGGTTTCTACTGCAATCATCAAATGACAAAGATTAAGGTCCTTACTAGACTTGATACTGAGCAGCTGCATTTTTCAGCACCAACAAAAGTCTGTATGAGATTATGTATTTCCGTTACAACAAAACTGTATCAGATTGTGGTTGCGTCCAGTGCTGCAAAAACATTGGTTGTAATCTATGTTGTTACTGATCTACTTCAGAGCTGCTGAAGCCAAGAAGATGAGGACATCTGAGAGCAAATCAGCATCTTCAACAATCAGTTCTATGTCTGCTAAGACTGATCACTCCAGAGAATATCCTCCAGACTTAAGCACTGAACCCAGAACTTCAGGAACAAGGTACAATTTTATTATATTGGTATTGGTAATAATAATCTGTAGGGATGTATTACTCTTCAATTTTAAACTTTAATTCATATTGGAGGGGGAAATCCAGCTTAATAAAATAGCAGATTGCCGTCAGCCTGTAGGGTGAAATTACATATTTTACCATGGATAGTTAGTTTTAATATCCATCGAGTTATTTATTGCAGAAGTGAATAACTCTACAAGTGAAAGTGATTACAGTCCATGAGATTTACAAGATAAAATCTATTTTGTGAGTCCAGAACAAGTGTTATTCTCCTGTTGATGAAGATGACATATTCAGGAGACATAGTGCAAAGCATTAGAGAGGACATATCATGCATGTTTCCAAGTCCATTTTTTAAATTTTTTTGCAATATTTACAGTTAAAAATGCCTTATTTATCTCAAGCCCCTCAGTTCAGCCTCTGTCTGAAACAGGCCGTTCCTGTCTCTTTAAGGTCCCGCCTCCCAATGAGCCCACTCTGTTCTGACTGGCCAGCCTCAGGAAGCTACCTCCGGCTCCGGAGGCTACGTAAACAAACTATAGTAGCAGGATTTCACTTCTTTTTCTCCTTCTTTACTCAAAATTTCAACTTCTCAAGTACATCTGTACATGTTGGAGCTGAATCAGATCTGAAATATGTGAGCGAGCAATGCAACCTGTGGAACAACTGTAGCAACAAAGGCTACTGAAATGATGGGAATTTTAAGATAAAAGGATAATGATAAATTTGATTAATTCCATAGTGGAGTAGGTAGAATATTTATCACATCTGACAAGACAGACTACTTGGTTGGTTGATTTGAAAATGTTATGTTACTATGAGGACTATATCCTTTTTTTCAGCAGCCTGACAGCATCAAGCTTTCAGCAGAACCCAGACACACTGAAGGTGAGCAATACTGTATATATCAATGGACTAATGATAAAGTAAAAATACATAATGAATCATCTTTTGTTTATTATTATGTTTTTCTATAGCATTAGCTATGTCTAGTGTCATTGCATTAACATAATTTTAAAATAAAACAGTAGTGTGTAATGTCTATATCATTTTCCCTTGGGGATGTAGTATATATTAAAAAAATCTTATAGGTCAATAAAAACTTTGTATTTGTCAGGTATTTGAATCCAAAACCATGGCCTTTCTAAAGCAAGCTGTGAAAGCACATAAGAAGGTCCTTTTTACAAAACACAAAGGACTGTTTGAGGAAGACGAGCAGGAGGATGAACTCCCTGATCCACAGGTTGAGTTTGATGATGAAGCAGCTCTGAAGATTGCCCTCCATGTTTTGAGGAAGATGAACGAGGAGGAACATGCTCACACACTTGAGCAAAGTAAGAGACTTCATGTTATCTTACTAGAGCAGCTGATGTTCAATAAATGTAATACATTAAGTTTTTGTACCAATTCATCCATTTATTAACTTTGGTCCAGTGTGAAACATCTCCACACCTATCAGATAAATTTTCATGAAATTTGGTGCTCCCAGTCAGGGTTCCCAGAGGATGAATGATAAATATTTTAATGATCCTCTGTCCTTTCAATTAATATGACCAACAGGCCAAAATTTCAATTTGTCCAACACGTGACTGAGACCCTGTTACCCTCAGATGCACTTTGCATGCCAATATCCTGAATTCTTTGCAGGCTAATATTTGATTTTGAATTTGGGTTGAGCAAGGGTTTTTTTTTTTTTGCTGATTTGTCTAATTGTCCTCATTAAAAGTATGCCAAATTTGCTATTAGCAGCTCCTGTTTTCACTGAAGCCATGTATGTACAGACAACTATCACTGCATTACTTTGATACTGAAGAAAACTTAAAATCATGATGATTCTCAGACAAGATTTGGAGTTATAAGAAGTGTTATGGTAACATAACAGTTTGGGCTTATTATTGATGTTACATATTTCTGTGCTGTTAGGTTATTATGGAGAACTCGGAATGTATCAACAGAAACTAAAATCTTCTGTGAAGACAAAAAATGAGAACTTGTTGGAAGGGATAAGTGCAGAGCAATGGCCTGTGCCTTTCAGAAAGATTTACACAAAGATCTACCTGAGAGAGGGGGGCAGTGGAGGGAACAACAATGAACATGAAGTGAGACAAATTGAGACGGCCTTCAACAGACGGAAATCTTTGGAAATTCTGATCAAGTGCAAGGAGATCTTCAAGCCTTTACCCAAACAAGAAACACCAATCAGAACAGTGCTCACCATGGGGATAGCAGGCATCGGCAAAACAGTGCTGACTCAGAAGTTCATGCTGGACTGGTCAGAGGGGAAGGCCAATCAAGACATCCAGCTCCTGTTTTCAGTTCCTTTTAGGGAGCTGAATTTGTTTAAAAATGAGAAACAAAGCTTGATGGAGCTCCTGCGTAACTTCTCTCCGGACCTGAAAGAATCTGGAATCAAAGACCTGAAAATGTACAAAGTTCTGTTCATATTGGATAGTCTCGATGAATGCAGACTCCCTCTGAATTTCGAGGGAAATGAGAGATGTTGTGATGCTACACAAGCAGCCTCAGTAGATGCTCTGCTGACAAACCTAATTGCAGGTAACCTGCTACCAGAAGCCAGTCTGTGGATAACTACCCGACCTGCTGCCGCCAGCTGCATCCCTCCAGCGTATGTTGACCGGGTGACTGAGATACGAGGCTTCAACAACCTACAGAAAGAGCAGTACTTCCACAAGAAAATTGAAGATGAAAACTTGGCTAAAAGAGTAATTGCAAACATAAGGTCAGCAAGAAGTCTCTACATCATGTGCCACGTGCCGGTGTTTTGCTGGATTTCTTCTATCGTCCTGGGAAACATGTGTGCCAAAGCAGGAGGAGGAAAAATGCCAAAGACTTTGACTCAGATGTACATCCACTTTCTGGCTCATCAGACCACAAAGAAGCATGTCAAGTACGGCGAGGAGCAAGAACTGGATGCCCAGGGGAATAACAAGGTGATCATGTCACTTGGGAAGTTGGCCTTCCAGCAGCTGGAGAAAGGCAACCTGATCTTCTATGAGGAGGATCTCAGAGACTGTGGTATTGATGTCAAAGAAGCATCTGTGTACTCAGGAGTGTTCACTCAAGTCTTCAGGGAAGAGTTCTGCATGCAGCAAAAAGTCTTCTGCTTTGTACATCTGTCAGTTCAAGAGTTTCTCGCAGCTTTGTATGTCCATGTGATGTATAAGGTGTCTGGTGTAAACCTGATGATCAGCTCTGAACAAATGACCCAAAAAAAGCCTGTATCTGAACTGCACAAAGCTGCAGTGGACAGAGCTTTACAAAGCAACAACGGCCACCTCGATCTCTTCCTGCGTTTCCTCCACGGACTCTCTCTGGAGTCCAGTCGGGCTCTGCTCAGAGGCCTGAAGATACAAGTAGAGACCTGCAACTCCCAAAGTCATGAAGAAACCATCATATACATCAAAGAGAGAATCAGTCAGACTCATCATCCAGAGAAGTACATCAATCTCTTCCACTGTCTGAATGAGTTGAACGACCACTCACTGGTGGAGGAGATCCAGAGCTACATGGAGTCAGACCGAGACTCAGTAATGGACGAGTGCTCTGCAGCTCAGTGGGCAGCTCTGGTCTTTGTGTTGTTGACCTCACCAGAGAAGCCAGAGGAGATCCAGCTCAAGAAATACTGCAGGACAGAAGAAGGCCTTCAGAAGCTCCTACCAGCCATCAAAGCATCCAAATCAGCAATGCAAGTCTCTCTCATCATTCAGTTTCATTTTTAATAATCATCCATTAAGGTTACAAATTTAAATAACAAATTGACTTTGTCTTTCTGTTTATCAGGTTGAATGATTGTAATCTCACTGAAGACTGCTGTAAGGAGCTGTCCTCCACTCTCAGCTCAAACTCTAATGAGCTGAATCATTTAAACCTTAGTGACAACAACTTACAAGACTCAGGAATCAAACTTCTCTGCACTGGACTGAAGAGCCGACACTGCAGACTGAAGACGCTGAGGTGAGTCAAAGCTGCAGCTAACAATAATGTGACTGAACAAAGATTTTGGAAGTCTCCAAAAATCTGACAACTCTGCAACTACAGACAGACTTAACAGTATAGTAATCACATTTTAGATGATGCTTTGCAAGTCATCGTACAAGAACTTGTGGGTTTGGCTAACAAAATATTTTGTTGTGGTAGCAGCAGTTCCACCATTTTGGCCCAAACTGAAATATCTCAACAAATATGTGTTCATTAGCATGAAAGTTTGTAGATTTCCAAGGTCTCCAAAGGATGAATCCAATGTCTTTGGTGATCCTCTAACCTTTCATCTAGCACCTTTTTATGAGGTTTACATTTATCTTGTTTTTTTAGTAACACTAACAAACAGCTATTTGATTGATTATAATTTTGACAAGATTGAGATTCATGTTCCCCACAGGATACATTTATGCAATTTCATTCGTCCATTACAATGGTTTATGACCATACCTGCAAACTAATGACATTCTCATTAGGTCTCATCTCTACTTTCTTTTTAGTGCTAGTTAGTAAATGACAGCATGCTAACAAGCTAAACTATGATAGTAACCAGGTAAACATTACCTGCTAAGCATCATCATGCTGAACTGAAGGAAAACACACTCCTGTTCTTGTGAGGTGATGACTTGCAGGTATATGTCAAAGAAAGAATGTGAATCCTGCTCACTCATATCTCCAGTACAATCATTTATTTTAAAGATTGTGAGATTAAGTACAGAGCTGCTGGCAGGACTGTAGACTCTTTTTCTTGTAGCAATAGTGCGGTTCTTCTTTTTTATCAATTCAGCCATGACTTAGTATAAGTTTAGGCTCTTGTAATATTGTGCTACTGTGTAGCTTTTGCACTCAGTCTAAAGAGGGTTGTCTTCAACTACATAAGATTTAATAGACAAAAAGGGAAACTAAAAAGTAAAGCAAACTTGATACAAAAAGCAAAAGTGTGTCATTCAGATTCTTTATTTCAATATTTTATTTTACTTTTACTTTCCCTTGTTGTCTGTATTTGCTAAAGGTGTTAGTATGAGACATGACAACATTTGACTTTTTGTTTTGACATGACAACCAATATCTAGTACACATTTACTGGTTGACTGTTAAACTCTCTACAACATTTTACTAATAATAGTTACATGTGCAAAATCATACAGAATGACAAAGAAGACTTGACAGTGTAATATAATCCAATACAAGAGCCCTGAAATAAGTGCAGCTTGTAAAGCTTATAATGTTCAGTTTTGACAGGTTTGATTTAACTATGTGATCATTTTAATGTGGTAGTTTTTTGTATCTTTGCATTTGATTTCTTCATTTTGCATTGTTTGTCCCTTCAGGCTGAACCGATGCAGTCTCACCCAGAGATGCTGTGAGGACCTGGCTTCAGTCCTGAGTTGTCCTTCATCACCTCTCAGAGAGCTCGACTTGAGTGACAACAACATCAGAGACTCAGGAGTTCAGCTGCTCTGCAAGGGACTTGGAAATGTGGGCTGTAAACTGGAAACCATCAGGTATCCTTTTAAGCAGACTAGTAATGCAACTTTAATAGTTATGAAGAGTAACAACCAGCTGTTAAAGATGGATTCTGTCACTCTGTCACAGGTTGTCGTTCTGTAACATCACAGAGAAAGGTTGTGGTTTCTTGGCCTCGGCTGTGAAGTCCAACCCGTCCCACCTGGGAGAGCTTGACTTGAGCTACAATCACCTTGGAGGAAGTGGAGTGAAGCTCATCTCTGAAGCTCTGGAGGAAGGACGATGTGAATTTACTAAACTGAGGTAAAGAAAACAGTCTGATGGTTGTTTCTAGGCTGTCGGTCCACCACTTTGATCTAGACTGAAATATCTCAAAAAGTATTGAATGGTTTAAGATGAAATTTTGTACAGCCATTTGTGATCCTCAGAGGAAACATTCAGACAACTTCAGTGATCCTCTGTCAAACTGTTGCGCCACCAGCAGGTGAACATCTTCTGTGAAATATCTCAACCCCTATTAAATGGATTTGCACACAGTTTTGTACAGACATTCATGGCTCCCAGAGGATGTATCCTACTGATTTTGGTAAATTTTTTTTTTTTTTTAATGCTGGCGCCACCATCATGTTGACATTTGTGGTTTTGAGTCAAATATTTCAACAACTATTAGATGGATT
The DNA here is from genome assembly GCF_910596095.1 of Thunnus maccoyii. Lineage (NCBI taxonomy): Eukaryota > Metazoa > Chordata > Actinopteri > Scombriformes > Scombridae > Thunnus > Thunnus maccoyii. The sequence goes on along the minus strand of NC_056542.1, from coordinate 2,472,280 downwards.
GCCATGAAATTTGTTTCACCATCGTCAAGTCAAAATTTTCATTTGTCCCAAACTTTGATTCATGACTAAATATCTCCAAAAGTGAATGACTTCAGCCTCTGTGTGTCTGTGTTTAGTGTTGTTTTTTAATGCTGTGATGTTTTCATGGGTCAAATTAAGAAGTTTGAACAACCTTCAGAGAGGCTTTAATGCCTCTTCTTCAACATAATCCAGACAAAATGTGTTTCTATCTGCTCCACAGAGTCGACCACAATGCAGAACACTGGTTTAAACCAGGACTGAGACGATGTAAGTTTGAATTTTTTATTTGTCAAAAATCTGTTAGACATGGAGTACTATACTTCTGTGTTGAAAATGACAGTGGAGGCCCAAACAACCCCAGTAAAGGCAATTAAGAAAGAAATACCATAAAACCCTGGTGTGTCATTATTACTACAGTTTTGCTCTAGCTAAACTGTGCTAACAGGGCAGGTATCGTAATCAAGTAACATTAAACTTAGTGAAATATTATGACAATAGTCCAACTCAGTGTGAGTCCCGGAGCCGGTGAGAGCAGGAGGTAAGCCAAATGTCAATCACAGCTGTCACTCAACACCAACACGGCAGACATCAAAACTACTATAAGCAGTGGTGGAAAGTAACTAAGTACATTTACTCAAGTACTGTACTTATGTACAATTTTGAGGTACTTGTACTTTACTTGAGTATTTCCATGTGATGCTACTTTGTACTTCCACTCCATTACATTTCAGAGGGAAATATTGTACTTTCTACTCCACTACATTTATTTGACAGCTTTGAAGAAGATTTGACACAATGGATAATATAAAATACAACACATTGTTAAAGATGAAACCAGTGGTTTCAAACCTTTTTGGCTTTTGACGTCTTACAAAAAGCAGTGTGTAGTCAGGGTCACATTTCACATGTCTATGAGTTGTACCGTGTTTCAGCAAAGCATCTCTCACTCCCAGTCAGTCTGCCCCCCCCACCACGCTGTATGTACACACAAAAACACACACACAGACGCTCCTGTTGCTCTGTGACTGCTGGCTGGTGAGAGCCAATCCGCACCGCCCAACTCGCACAAATATGCGTTAATCAACCACCCGGACCTGACCCGACCCACAAACCGCCAACTTTTTTTTTACCAACTGTGTTTTATAAACACCAGTAGGCTCAGGGAGCTGTCACTGGGCAGCAACGCCCTGACATTTTGTTGTGAAATGCATGCTCATTAAGACCTTTGAATTACCAACAGTAGAAACAAACAGGGTAACCTATGTTCTGCTCTCTCTCCGGAGCTTGTTCTCTGCTCCTTTGTTGAGGAAATAATGTGCTGTGTGTGCTCGGGAATGGACAACTTGTCATTGCGGGGGTGTTTTTGTTGTGAAATGTGTAGTGGTTGATGGAAACAGCTAGCTGTTTCATTAGCTAGAGAGGGTGTTGCAGGGTGTTTCTAGTCGGGTTTACCATTTTTGTTGTGTTGTTGTGTAGTTATGCCGGTCGTTTGTTTATGTTAGCGGAGAGAGGCAAGGTACTCGGGAATGTCCAAAAATGTCAATTCCATTGGATTTTTGCGGAAAATCCGGCCCAGGTCCTTCACACAGAAATCAGTCCATAGAACCTTAAAGTAAAGTAAGTTAAGTAAATCTGAATACTTTCTCCACCACTGACTATACTGTAAGTCTTCAAATCGTATTACAGGTAATAAATTCCAAAATGACCACCAGCACACTTATTAGAGGGCTTGAATTTAAAGATTGAGACCTTAATAACTCACTGAAAATAATGATTGACTTAGTATTTCTAAAGAGAAGTTGAGCCTTTTTGAATGGGAATCATTTGGAGCATCTAGTGGCACTTTAAGGTACTCCAGCCTGAAGTCGTGGTTGTATAGACTTGTTATTATGGATCAAACTGCTTTTCTGGCAAGACCCGCCCTACTCTGCCTCCCACTGGCTAGTACCTGTTGCCTTTGTTGCTTGGGTTGGTTAGGTTTAGGCATGAGGAGTGAGACTGGTTAGGATTAGGGTAAGAGTATCAGGGTAAGCCAGTCAGAGACAGAGTAGGGTGGGTCTTGCCAAGAAAAGCAGCGGGATCCATAATAACATGGTATAGATGCCTGCCAGCCAACGAGTAGTAAGTCCCTTCAGTGCCGGTGGTATAAACTGTCAATATAAATGTCTGACTGCTTGACTTCTTCCTGCCATCAGATGCATGTGAGCTCACAGTGGATACAAACTCAACCCACAAACTCCTCATCCTCTCTGAAGGGAACCAAAAAGTTAGCCAGGGTCAAAAGGAGCAGCCGTACCCCGACCACCCGGACAGGTTCGACTACTGGACCCAAGTCCTGTTCCAACAGAGCCTGAAGGGCCGCCACTACTGGGAGGTGGAGTGGGAGGGGAACTGGGCCGGGATGGGAGTGACCTACAAGGACATCCGTCGCAAAGGTCCAGACCATGACTGTGTGATGGGATACAATGGGGTATCTTGGAGTCTTCACTGCTCTGCTCATGACTACCGAGTGCATCATAACTTCAAGACCATCGTCCTTCATGTCCCTCCGGCTGGCTCTAGCAGACTGGCGGTGTATCTGGACTGGGAGGCTGGCATCCTGTCCTTCTACAGAGTGTCTACTAAAGGATTGCTGACACACCTGCACACCTTCCACACCAAATTCACCAAACCGCTCTACCCAGTTTTCAGAGTTTGGGGTGTGGGCTCTTCAATGAGGCTTGTTAAGTGAAACAGCTTAAACAGAAGAAAAAGCTGTTCATTTTTGCTGTTTTACTTTTTACTTGATGGTGTTTAAATCCAAAATACTGTGAAAGAAATATCAAAGGAACATTCCACCAATTCTACACATAAAGATCAGTTTACTTGCTGTTGTCAGTCCTACTCAGCCTATAAAAACTGTTGTATAATCACTTCTGTCAAATCTCAGAAAATAACCCTGATGATGTCATAGTGATGTCATCAGGGTTATCTCAGCCTGGGCTCTGAGACTAAAAATTTATAACGGGAAGATTTGACTGTTTACCAGACAGGGAGGCTCTAATGAAAAACACTATTCAGGTGCATTATGGGAAATGTAGAATCCACTGCGTGACCCTTACTGCTGACTGGATATGTCGGCTTTGCTACTTCAGTTTTCATGATTTTTTGCAATTTTTGTCTTGCAAGTCCAACAACTTTATTAATGAAATTTAATGAAGCAACAAGTTAAACCTGCATTAACTGTTTTTTTGTCCACTAGTTTTCATCAGAAACAAGCAGTGAACACAACACTGACATATCATCACATTTTAAGTTGATATGTTGAACTTGTTAGCGAACAGTTGCTTTATTTCCACATTCAGCAGTTACGGAGCAACATTATCATTCATGTGGAGTCGTGTTTCTGTCCACCTGGTGAATATAAGTCCAATATTCACTCTCTTTTAGCTCTGTTTTTGCTCTCTACCAACTCCTGAGGGAAATATCTGGCTCTTTAGCTGCTAAATGCTCCACTATGTTCACCAGCTAGTCTACAGCTAACTGTGTCTGTTTGCAGTTTGGTGCTGAGCAGGTAGTGTACAGTGGCTTTTTACAGCTTTTTCTCTGAAAACAGCTGCCTGCTGCAGCCCAAAACAACGCTATGTATATTTATAGTTTGATGGTAGATACATTTTGTCTCTGAGCAGTTTACAGCAGGTCCTTTTCTCTCATTTTTCTTTCTCATTTTTCTTTCTCATTCTTACTCAGAACACATTTATATCTGAATATAATCCCGTCCTGGTCTAAACATCAAATGTGAAACAAACATGAAAAGAAAAGGGAAAAGACCACGAGAAAGAAAGAAAAAACTGAAATTTCGACTTTCATAGTTTGCATTAAAACTTTTCCATACTTTTTTTTAGAAATCTACTCTAAAAAATAAAATATAAATAAAATAAAATAGAAACATAATATAACCTTGTTATATTCAATACTGACTCCACACAAAAAGAGGCATTAAATCATGGTTGCGCCATAATTCTTTTAAAAAGTTAAGTCTAATAAACATACCAGAAAGGAAAGTTTAATGTTATAATTCCACATCTGTAGCCTGTTCAACCAGAATAAATTTGTTCTTCACAAACACAAATGGTTGGCTGTTAAATAGAAATGTATTGGTGACATTTTCGCTCCTTAGATACAGTCCTTAACAGTGTTATAAATCTATTATATTCTTAAAGAACAGTTCACAATTTTCAAGTGTGTGTTAAACCAGCAGTCAGGTGTCCATATGAGCAGTGAAAGAGGTTTTCCTCGCTGTAATCATTGCTCCTGTTCATACTGGATATTAAAAGATCCTTCAAATGTGCTTTCAATGGAAGTGATGGAGGCCAAAATCCACAGTGTTTTCACACAGTCATTTAAAAGTTGATGTGAAGCTTATATGAGGCTTCATACAAATATTTTTTAAAATATTTGTTAGTTAGAGGTCTATCTGCAATGAGGTGAAGAGTAAAGTTTTAGCTCAGTAGTCAGCGCAGTTGTCTATGATCTGGGAGACTCCAGTTCGAGACCCAGTTTGGGGACCTCCTTCGTAAGGTAGTTTATTCATGAACACTTATTGTAAAACGTTAATTTTCCAAAATTAAAAGCATAATAAAAGCAAAAACAGGATTTTTAAGCCTCTTTCCACTTTTATTCGAATACAAATACAAATAATTTTGCTGCCTCAACAAATACAGATACAAATACAAATACTGGACTCTCTGCACATCCCTAGTATTTATATTTTTCTTTATTTACACTTTTAGCCTAAACTTAAGACATTTACATTCTAATCTATTAAAACATATTGATAGCTCAGCCATTAACCATTAACATTTTAAATAACTATTTAAAAAATGTTTCAATATTATTTTATATAATGTAATATTATGTAATGTACTGTGTGGTGTAGCCTGACCGGAGTGGCTGGTCACTTGGTAGGAGGCAGACACAGAAAACCTTGTCCAGGTATCACAAGGTGGTTTATTTACAAGAAAAAGTGGCACCATGCTACACATGTAACAAAAAAAGAAGGATCAGCCATTCCACTCCTTGCTCTCCCTGACTTCATCTCTGGCTCTCCCCCTGGCACCACATGTTTCTTTTGTTTGGTTTTGTTGCATTTCTCTTTGGTTTACACCCTACAACATTACACATTCACACATCCACACACCAACACTACTGATCTACTGATTGACCACTTTACACATTAGATTACTATTTTGTTGTAATTTCTTTAAAAATAAATAAAATTGCGTACAACCGTTAGTATTCTCCTGTTTTTGTCACGGCCTAAGAGCCGGGTTGTAACAAATAACATAATTTACTACCACCTCCCCCCCATTATCCAACCCAGTGACATCACTAATGATGTCACCCAGTGTATGAATACAGGACATTATTGGGTGCCTCCTCCTTATGTCTGGAGCACTTGGTGGGTATGCACAGAAAGAAAATGATTAAATTATGAAACGCAGAACCAACCCAATAAACAAACAAACTAAACTTAACAATACTTGTCGGTGTTTTACTTTATCCAAAAATGTTACTGGTATGTGAACTGTAACCAAACATAATGCAAACCGGGAATAGTTTGTGTCTGCAAGTTACAAATTAATGCTGGACCTATGGCTAAACAAACAATTAACAAGCATGGTTAAATTCATAATCTATGTGGCATTTATGGTGAAAATGAGGACAAATGCTGTATTCTCACCCACTTTGTCACATACTGGTAATATTTTTCTATATATATTTCTATCTTTAATGAAGCTAAAAATTGCAGTTTGATAATTACACAGGATCACTTGATAAACTCTGAAGGGGTATAGCAGCGTCCATTTCTGTAACACTACAACATCACTTGATGGCGCTAAAGTGATCATTTTCAGATTCTTCACAAATTGACAAATATTCATCATGATTTCCCAGAAAAGTCATGTTTTCATATTTTATATTTAGTTTGACCAACAGTCCAAAAAAATCCCCAGAGAAATTTAATTTACAATGACATGAAAGGAAAAAAAGACACAATTTTTTATAAATGAATTAAGTTAATTTTGAATTAATCATTTTAGGGTTACTGAGTTTTGGTGTATAATATCCTGTTTCAGGGTGTGAACTACAGGAGAGCCAGGGGGAGCTTGGCTCCTCTTAATAAGACATAAGCTCCCCTGAAAACATGATTTGTGAATTTTTTGGGGGGTCTCTAAAATATTGACAATATACTCTTTTTGCCATGCATTTCTAGATTTCTGCATCTTCATCGTCATGGATCATGTGTAAAATTAGGCTATTATTGATGTATGATTCATTCACTGCACCCCAAATTACAAAATGATTGGCATAAAACACACAGAAACTTTAATGATAGGTTATTGAGTTCCACTCAGTTGACCTGTGATGACTGAAGCTTGATGATACGTTCTAATGATCATCTCTCACCAGATTCAATATATGAGTCTCAAACATTGTATCAGAGTCCACATTTAATACACATGTAATGGCACTATATACTTAAAGCTGTCCAGTTGTGATCGGATCACCCAAGATGCATATTAATGCCAGGTGTAAACAGGGCCATTGGCTATTCTAAAATGTAGTTTTAGATTTTGTCAATTAATATTGTATGTTAGTATGTGTGTTTATATCATCCAATGAGTCTGCTTTAATTAAACTTTTATTCCACTGCCTTTAAGCCCCTAACATCATTCCATAATCTTTGATAACACTAACATCATGTCTAGTACCATTCTGCTTGTTTTTCTCTCAAAATGCTAAAGCCACTATCAAAAATGCAAAAATAGAAATCATGCAATTGTTAAATTGTAGATATTTTTGATTCAAAGAATAAGAGCATTCAGGAGTTGAAACCACCTGTCAATCGACACAAGACCCAGACTCCAGCTTCTCACCCCAGCACATCGAACTCCATATATATATATATATATATATATATATATATATATATACATATATACACACACACACACACACACACACATATATATATATATATATATATATATATATATATATATATATATATATATATATATATATATATATATATATATATATATATATATATATATATATATATATATATATATATATATATATATATATGTCGCTGGACAAATCATTTCATTTATTTGAGTTGTGCACAATAATAATTCATAAAAACTATTTGAACCATTTAGAACAAACACTTTGAATCCAAAACAATCAAGCTCCTTAAACACAGTTTGAAGTGTTGTATGACACCCACTGACACTGAACACCAACCCAAAACCCCATTTCTAGAATATTATCTGAAATATCTGATATAAATCAACATCTTTACTTTTTCTAAATATAGATCATCCAGATGAAGTGTAATTATTAGTTTGGCTATAATACATATTTGATATATTCACTAAATATATCTTTTTACAACCCTACTTACCCCTACAACTCTACCCAAACTGGAAGAACTACAACTGTGGTGCTAATTTATATCAAGCTACATGGTGTGGCTCCAGGGAGTTGTAGTTTTTAAAAAATATTAGTGTTTTTCCTAGAATTGGGAGTTGTAAATACTGAATTGAGAGTACTACAAGGAGTTTAAGGGGATGGTAAATACATTTGTGAAATCAGATTTTAAATATCTAATTGTTAAATGGGTGAAAATGAATTTTAACTATATTTTACCCATATTTGACAGCACCCCCGTTGTTGACTATACTCACATGATAGCTGAGGTCAAGAGCTCTTTATAACAGTTGGTCCCATGTCTGCAGCCCCTTTTTGTTTCTGAATTATAAGCCTTCAAATATGCACTGAGGTTCAAAGGTCAGTATTTCAAAGCAGGAGCCATGTAGAATCTTCCAGCCCATTCTCACTCCCAACTCATCACATGCTGAACCTTGGTCAGGACCCAGTGGTGTCACTTTTTCATGCACTGGGTACCCCTTTATCCTCATTTTTCAACGTGCAGAGAAGTCCAATAGACTTCTGTTGAGCTCCCACAACATCTGAAGTAGACGCCATGAGACCAATGACGTCTATATAAGGTGACAAATTTCAGCCTGGTCGCCAGAATAAAATGTTGGCATTGTACGTTTCTGTAAACCAGAAATACGTTGAATATCTACATTTCAACACCTGTATATATATAAGCTGACTAAATTATTAGGAGGTGGAGGGTCGGTAGATGGCTTGCAACATTGTTGGAAATCAGCACAGACCATGATTCGAGACCACCTTGCCATTTTTATTTTATTTTTTATTTGAACCCAAACTATGATCTTTCTCTAACCCTAACCAAGTGTTTTTTGTGCCTAAACCCAATCAGACCTTAACCACAGCATTGTCACACCATAAAATATAATTATTTTTTAACAGTGACTACCGTGATACTGCGCATTGAAAAATGGGGCTAAAGGGCTACCCTGTACGTTAAAAAGTGAGACAACAGGGTCCTGACCAAGCTTCGATATGTGACGAGTTGGGAGTGAGAACGTGTTGAATCTTCATACTGACATATGTTACTCTCCAGATCGAGACATTTACAACAATGCATTTGGTTTAGCTCTATGACAAAGTTTTATTTTTCTCATTTCATGGACACAAACCATCCCAGGCCTGGTGTCAGAGAGCATTGTGATCATTAATAATAATAAATAATCACAAAACATTGGTAAAAAGAGGTGTAGCCACTAGCCAGCTGTAGGGACAGGTGTGGTTCAAATTTGATCTTTATCTTATCCGTAAACATGTTATTTGTCCCGTTTTGCACATATCACAGAGATTCAGCAGACTGCATTAATGCCATCTCAGGACTTTTTATTTCCTTGTTGCAATAAAAGGCATACATCAGATTTTATGATCCGGCTGATAAAGTTTTATACTGTCTGTTAATATTTGACTTTCGTTCCAAAGTTCAGAGCTGCTGTTCTGTGATCAGATTTCCTTTAAGAACACTTCAGGTTCTGTTTGTTCTCCTGGTTGGTTTCACTCGTCAGCTTGATTCAGATCATTTTCAGCATCTAAAGGTAACGTAACTAACATTTTTCATCATGTTTGTGTCTGCATGTGTTAAAATGATCTGATTACAGTAGAGATGGTTGTTATAGTGATGAGTTATGTTGCTTTGTTGTCTGCACTGGTGGAATGAACGAAATGCCAGAAGAGAGAAATGAGTGTTTATCAATATTTAGGGCCTGAACCCCAAAGGGGCGAATACCTCATTGTATTTAGTGTGTTTGTTTCTGTCTTCTTCTTCTTTCTTTATTATTACACCACTTAAACCCTTAATTTGACCCCCTAAACATGCTCAAAAACTAACCAAATTTGGCACGCACATCAGGTCTGGTGAAAGATTTGATAAAATGTAAAAATACCCTCATTGAGTGAGAGTGACAGTTTAGTGATAAAGTGCTGCAGAAAAATACCATCAAAACTAAAATTTGTAGCTCTGTACTGCAGTTTTTCCTTTATTAGGGCCCGAGCACCTAGCGGTTCGCTCACACTCTCCATTCAAATATATGAGTATTTTTCTGTGTCCAGCTGCAGTTACTTATTGTCTCTACACACCTGACAGTACACATTTCAATCAAACTTTTACCAGGTCATGTGGGTTAAAGGTCTTTACTTTTCTAAAAATAAACTTGATGAAAATTAGGAAATTAATTTGTTTTACACACAAACTCACCAAGAGTTTTGATTACTAATTGAAATTCAAGTGAATGGGCCCAAAACTTGCATGATTTTGATGCCACAGGTGTGAGCGAGACAGACATGTCTCACCCTGCAGAAAATTCTCATCCTCACACCGTTGAGATTTGATGTTTCACCATGACAGAGGAAGTTGCTATAACTTTATTGTAAATGCTCCAGTCTGCACCAAACTTTATATGTTTGATAAGAGTCCCGGCCTGAACACGTCTACATGACAATATTCCATCAGTGATGCAAACTGGCTGAGTAGCGCCCCCTATGAAATTGCAGCAAAGCAGCCCCAGCAGCAGGCAAAACAGTGGACAAAGGAAGTGATGTTTATCTCCTTCTTGCACTGTCTGAAAACATCCCGGGTCTGAAGACGTCTACATGCCCGTGACAGAGGACCTTCGATTGTGTCGTGGCCCGACGTGCGTGGAGGCGCGAAGGCCCGTTCAACGCTGCTTGCAGCTTTAACCTTTATTGGTTCTTTTTCATTACTAAAGAATTGGGTTTTTTAAATTATTATGTTAAAAAAGAATAAATTAAGAACAGGTTTCGAATAGATTTATATTTTAAATATGACAATATATTGTTTCTTACAGCAGCAACAGTAATGTTTCCATCAGAAAAGTCACTATATAAATTCAATAATATCTCATTAGAAAGAAATAAACCATATCAGTAAAATAAATGATATTCCTGACATTAAAACACCAAGTGAAGTTTAAAAAGAACGAATAACACAGACATCAGTCAGTATCTTCATCCCGTCCTCTTCCTCTTCCTCTTCCTCCTCCCTCTGCTGCTGGTTGAGAGGAGGGGCTGTTTCAGCCAGTAGCCAAGTTTACAGAAATTTAACAAATTTTAATACATGTTACAAACTAAACTAAACACAAACACCAACAAATCGAGCAGAGAGGACAGAGAAGCTGGTGTGACCATTAATGACAGCAAACTCAGAGACTCAGCATAGTTTCGCCTGTGTCTACACAAGAGGCGTTCAGGTACAGTACGAGTGTAAGTCAACCACGTTTTCAAAGTGCTCAGAGTATATTTTACATTTGTATGTAGTTACGCTCGTAAAATGGAGGAAAATAGACTTGACAGTGCTGTGAAAAAACAAGAGAAAACTAAAGTCTAATGATGAAATTGTGGAAATGTGCATTTGAATGAGTAAACTGGCATTACAAACAGACACACACAAATGCCCCCCTAGAACACTTCAATGTCCCCCATTTAAAAATATTGCTTCCAGCGCCGAGCCGATGAATGCCCCCCGTGAAATCACACCGCCCCTGTTGAGAAACGTTAATCTAAGGCCTTACGACAGGCTTGGAGGATGGATGGATTGGAGGTGCTTGGTTAGGACTGAAAAGACCAACCTATTCTCATTCATGCATAAGTTACTATTTACACAACCCTGTAGATTTGTTGTATCTTTATGATTCTTGGTTTTGGGATTTTTTGACAGCATGACAAATAGTAGCCCACAATCAGAATATGTTTTATTAGCCAATGCAGGCATACAAAAAATGTGTCTTGGCATTTGCTCACAAAAAGAACACAGAAGAATAAAAATAGACAAAAGTAAGGCAGTAATGATAATAATGAAACAAATAAATATTAAAATTAAATTGAAATTTTAAAATCTATTTACAGAATAGAACAGTAATAGTTTTAAAATGGGATATGAAACTTGAAATGAAATATTGACTATATAAAGGAAATATGAACTGCGCTATGGACAAAGAAATAAAGTGTATGAAATATATGAAGGTGACGAGAGTAACAATTAAACATGACATGTGCATAAATTAATACATAATGTAACAGTGGAGGTTTAATGCAGTGCTTATCTGAAGTCCAGTTTGATGAAATATATGGAAGTACAAGTGCAGGGATTAAATGAGGGATGTGAAATGTGAAGTCCACTTTGATAACTCTGTCTACATCCTGTTCACACACGTAGACACACAGACAACGTTGGGCTGCTTTATTGGATGATGTGACTCAATATTAAAATGAAATGAAATAAAAGGAGGTTTAACAGCCCAGCAGAACACAGTGTATCCACTCAAACTGCTTAACTGCCTTGTGGGTGTGTGTGTGTTATAGTGAGGCTAATTATCATATAACTGTATATACTGTCATAAAATTATGTAATAAAATGCAATAAACACAACAGTTGCATGAGTGTGTGTGTGTGTGTGTGTGTGTGTGTGACTTGCTGCATACAGTATGTCCTTCATACGTTATATATTGCCACAGCACAAAGTTTGACTCTTCTACTTTTTTGTGCAGAATATGAAGCAACAGCAGTTTGTTTTATCAGTTTGTATGTGAAACAGTCGAGTTCACTGAAATATCAACTTCAAAGTTCATCAAACTTTTTTTTAGTGTACAAACTTGCTGCTGAGCTCAAACATTAGCATTTGCTTCATTGCTTCATGCGAAAGAATGAGACTGCTGGCTCAGTGTTAGCATGGTGCTACACATCATGTCAGTGTCCTCTGGTCACCTCAGCTTTATCTCCTCAGAGTTATTCATGTGCTATTCATGGAGGTCTTGTATTCTGGTTTAACTTTGCACCACTGAAAGGACATTACAGAGAACAGCAACCTCTATGTTATGTATAGAAACACTCTGTGTCCTCTGTACAAACATTTGTACTCCAAGGACTCAGGTTTGATCTTAACCCGTTTTTATGACATTATATTATTTTGACCTTTATGACTGTGGTGCAGCTTTTACTGCTGTGATGATGACATCTTCTTTTACAGTGTTACCAGTTAAAGGATGAAACAATATTCAGGAGCCCAAATGAACATTAAAGCTGTTTTTCTTGCTGTAATCATTCCTCCTGTTCATACTGACCATTAGAAGATCCCTTCATAATGACCTTACAATGGAAGTGATGGAGGACAAAATCCACAGTCCTCCTTCTGTGCAAAAAATGTATTTCAAAGTTTATCTGAAGCTAATATGAAGCTTCAGCGTCCAAATGAGTCAAATCAAGTAGACATCTTTCAACGTTACAGTCTTTTTAGTGCCAAAGTTCCTCTTTTTGTTACTATACTTCCACCTGCAGCTCAACAGGGAAACACTGTCCGAGGAAACACAAAGAGGGAATTTGATGCTAAAAAGACTGTAAATGTGTCAGATATTCACTTGATATGACTAACTCAGACTGATGAAGCTGAATAGAAGCTTCACATCAACTTTTAAATGACTGTGTGGACACACTGTGGATTTTGGCCTCCATCACTTCCATTGAAAGCACATTTGAAGGATCTTTTAATATCCAGTATGAACAGGAGGAATGATTACAGCGAGGAAAACCTCTTTCACTGTTACTATGGACACCTGACTGTTGGTTAACACACACTTGAAATACTGTGAACCCATCCTTAAACATTTACAACAGTAGATTGAATTACTACATGAACTCTTTTGTTAATTATTTATTCAATATTTTATCACCACCAGTCATCAGAATTATACTGTATCATCGTGCTGCTTCCTGGAGTTCATATTCTTCTAAAAAGGGAAGCTGAACATTAAACTCATGGCAGGAAAAGAATTACTTCAGATGCAAATACAGCAAATTATTTATCATAAAGTATCAGATCTATAATGTTAAAACTATGAGTTTATGTAGGCAGCATTAGTGCACTGGTGATGTGTAAACAGCATTATCTTATCACAGTGAGATAACCTCATCTGCAGAAAGTGAAAGAATTTTGGAAGTTATTTATAATGAAACTTAAAGTCACTTGTGGAACAGGTTGGACGATGGCTGCTCTTAACGTTCAGTTTCTGTCACATTAACGAAGTTTTGGGGAGAAAATTAGATTTAACATTAAAAATACAATAAAAACAAGCTGATGTGACGATGTTTGAGGAGAATAAACAGTTTAGACTTTAGAGGGAGAGATGAGACAAAGTTGGAGCTGATTAAACATAAATATTAAATATTATACAAGAATATATTTTTTTGTGCTTTCTGCAGACCAGACGCTAAAACAAGTTTATGTTTGATAGTTTGATATTGTTGATGATTATAAGAAGTAATTTAACTTCCTTTCCCTCAAACGTCTTTATGTGCATTATGCAAAATGCATTAAAATCCACACAGACAGTGCATGTATATATGTATATATATATATATATATATATATATATATATATATATATATATATATATATATATACATATATAATATTATGTGATTGATTATGCCATCTAGTGACAAAATACAATACAGAAAACCCTGATAAACATAGAATAGAAACAAAACTAAAAGAGGAATGCATTAAAATAAATAATAAATTAGAGTGAATACATCACAATATAATAGAGATTTTATTGTAATTGGTTTATAATTACAGTATGATGCTGCAAGCATGTTGGTGTACCCACCTGCTCTGCTGTAATACCAAATCATGTACAGTGGTGGAAAGTCACTAAGTACATTTACTCAAGACCTGTTTTTTGTTTGTTTGTTTGTTTTTTGAGGAATTTGAATGAAAAGACAAAAAACAACAATGAATGAATCTAGATTTATACTTGACAGAAGGGGTTAATAGAAGTCCACCACTCCTGTTAACTGTATCAGGCCTAGGCCTTGTAATGTTTTAATTATATTCCCGACAATAATTAAATTAACATTATTTCCACTGGTGCAGGGTAACTAAGTACATTTACTCAAGTACTGTACTTAAGTACAATTTTGAGGTACTTGTACTTTACTTGAGTATTTCCATGTGATGCTACTTTCTACATTTCAGAGGGAAATATTGTACTTTCTACTCCACTACATTTATTTGACAGCTTTAGTTACTTTTCAGATGAAGATTTGACACAATGGATAATATAACAAGCTTTTAAAATACAACACATTGTTAAAGATGAAACCAGTGGTTTCCAACCTTTTTGTCTTTTGACGTCTTACAAAAAGCAGTGTGTAGTCGGGGTCACATTTCACATGTCTATGAGTTGTTAACAGCTCCACCAAATAGTGATTTTTCCCTCTAAACTTCTCACATGCTTTCATTTCAATAAATGTTCAAATGATCCAATATTTCAGCAAAAATCAAAGATTAGATTTGATGCAATACTTTAACTACATCAAGCTCGTAATACTCATGTAGTTTTAGGTTTCTTATGCAGACATTTCACTTACAACGTAATCTTCATTCTTCACCATATGACGTCTTCTCGTCTCATGTTTTACTTGTTTACTCCTCTCAAAGCATCTTACATTATGTCAAGGTCCTCTGCAGACTTAACAAAAGTAAGTGCATCGTTCTTTTCTCTATAATTTACTTTATTTTATTTTTCATTCTTATTAATAGGCATGTTCAAGGACTGAGCTCCAACAATAAGACGATCGTCAGAAAATTAATCGTTTTATTCTTTTTAAAGCAAAAATGCCAATTTTTCGTTTTTTGTGGACATAATTAATCAAGAAAATAATCAACAGATTAATCCATAATGAAAATAATCATTAGTTGCAGCCCTAGTCTAAGACACTCTCTGCAAGTGGTCACTCACATGACACATAATGTGAGTCAAACACCCTGGAAAAGAGCCAACTGTATGTCTTTGATGCTGCATATTACTGCTGCTTGTTTGGTTGCTCCTGGTCAGTGCATTAAGTCTGAAAAGGTGTTCAGGTGGTCGTGTGCTTATTTCTTTCTTTGTACAATCAATATGTCATGATAAAAGACGAGCATTAATAAAACTAAATGTGTATGTGCAGGTGAGGAAAGAAGCCAAGCCGAAAGAGCCAGCCTTCAGCATGAAGCGCAAAAAACAACTACAAAGGTACGGGAAGCGTTTTCTTCAAGACCACGATAGTAAAGTTGAGAATTTTTTGTTTGTTTGTTTGTTTTGTT
The DNA here is from genome assembly GCF_910596095.1 of Thunnus maccoyii. Classification (NCBI taxonomy): domain Eukaryota; kingdom Metazoa; phylum Chordata; class Actinopteri; order Scombriformes; family Scombridae; genus Thunnus; species Thunnus maccoyii. The sequence goes on along the minus strand of NC_056542.1, from coordinate 2,456,653 downwards.
TAAAAACATAAATCGTCAACTTGAGTGGAAATCTAAAGGTGCTATAACACAGCTGAGGAGTCTTTACACCTGAATTTCTTTTTAAATTTCATGAATTTACAGACTAAAGGCCTGGTATGCTTGAAACAAACTAGTTTGTGTGCTGCTGTCAGAGAGAACGTCCACACTAAGCTGGATAAATGTGTAAATGCATATTTTTCTCTCTGTTTCAGCCCTCTGTCCAGAGTGTGTAAATATTTAAATTCCAGCTTGGCGTTTCAGTAGCTATTTTAACCAAACTTCCAGAAAATCTGGAAAAGTACATTCAATATAGTGTTCATTTCCATCCACCACTGTTGTGTAAATATTAGGAGATAAACAGCAGGTAGCGCTAACTTTCCTGTTTGCACCATTAAACTGTTGCAAAAGAAGAGGAAACAACGAGATGACATCATTAAAAGAACAGCAGTCAAAGCTCAGATGATGGAAAACATGATGGAAATATGACATTTCTATTAGTTTCATGTATTGATGTGAGGAAGGTTACAGTCTCCTCATCGCCCCACACAGATCTGATGTTTTCAGCTGTTCAGTAATGTTTAAGTCACATGATTCATGTACGTCATCATTTATTCACTCAGTCTCTATACATTAGATTAGACAAATCCATTTGTGCAAATTCGAAATGTAAATAAAAACAGGTGGATGGAAATACACCTAGTGTTTTCAGCGAAAACTGAGCTTTTGAAAAACAAATTCGTAAGCTGTTGAGTGAAGTTTGGGGACTGTGTGGCAGTGAAGTTAAAAAGGACTTTGCTGTCTCTAACCTTCTCTTTGATTGTTCATCTTAAATTGAAATTAAAAATTAAAGAGCGGTTTCATTAACCTGGATCCATGTTGATTGTGTTAGATATGATTATATAACAATAATTTTATCACCGCAGTCAGCAGCTGGGGAATGACTGCTGGTTAACAGGTAGTATAAGATGTGATTAAATCAATATTTTATACTCGTTCCGTTGTCTGACAACAGAAAAATATATGAGACCAACTATGTTGTGAATTCAGCTACATTAAAACACAGTATAAGTGATCACAGAGAGCAGGAGGGAACTGAACAGAGCTTTAACAGACTGAATCTCAGCAGAGTAACAGACTGTCTGTAGCTGTCAGTCACAGTCAGCTGTGTGACAGTAAAGTTAAGAAAATAACTTTCGATTTTGTTTACAGCTTCAATAGCTTGTTGTGCTACAAATCACAACCTCTTGACATTCTAAATGTATTATAAAGTAAAGAGGTTGTAACGTGGCACAACAAGCTATTGAAGCTGTAAACAGAACCATGTTTCTGCACAAGCTCAGTAGCGTCTTCCTTACACTCATCATAATGAAGGAACATGTCACCCAGTGCAGCAGTGTGGCTCATTGATGTGTTTTTAATAGTTTTTGGACAACAACGGAGAAATAAGATATATCAGCTTTGACACACACACAATACTTGTTAGTAGATCAGTTCATTGTTGGTTTGGATCCAAACATCAGATTTGTTGACAAGAAGAAAAATATAGAAAATTGCCAACCTTATCCTTTAATCATGTTTAATTTCCCTGATTGGCACATCCCAAATTCTGTAGTTTGATTTATTAATCTGTCTGTATTTTGTGTCTGGTTTCTACTACAGTCATCAAATGAGAAAGATTAAGGTCTTTACTAGACTTGACACTGAGCAGCTGCATTTTTCAGCACCAACAAAAGTCCGTATGAGATTATATATTTCTATGACAGCAAAACTGTATCAGATTGTAGTTGTGTTACTGCTGCAAAAACATTGGTTGTAATCTATGTTATTATTGATCTTCTTCAGAGCCACTGAAGCCAAGAAGATGAGGAAATCTGAGAGTGGATCAGCATCTTCAACAATCAGTTCTAGGTCTGCTAAGAGTGATCGCTCCAGAGAATATCCTCCAGTCTTCAGCACTGAACCCAGAGCTTCAGGAACAAGGTAAGATTATCAATGCTGTCAGATGTTCATGATTACAAAGAGCAAGATTTTATACCACTGGCCATTATACTGATACCAGAATGAAAGATTCTAATATTCAGTTTTATTGTATTTGTATCAGTAATAATAATCTTTGGAGATGTATTACTGTTAGATCTTTAATGATCTAATACATATTGGAGGGAAAACCAACTTAATATAATAGCAGACTGTCGTTGGCATGTAGGGAGATATGATGAATTGTACCATGGACAGTTAGTTTTAATATCCATGGAGTTATGTATTACGGAAGTGAATGCCTCTACAAGTAAAAGTGATTACAATCCATGAGATTCACAAGATAAAATCTATTTTGTGGATCCAGAACAAGTGTTTTTTTCCTCTAGATGAAGATGATGTATTCAGGAGACATAGTGCAAAGCATTAAAGGGGACATATCATGAACTTTTCCAAGTCTATATTTATATTCTGGGGCTCTACTGGAATATCTTTGCAGGATTTACAGTTAAAAACTCCTTATTTATCTTCTACTGGTCCTTTATGCAGCCCCTCAGTTCAGCCTCTGTCTGAAACAGGCCGTTTTAGCTCCTGTCCCTTTAAGGCCCGCCTCCTGATGAGCCCACTATATTCTGATTGGTCAGCTCTCAGAAGCTGCCCCTCGGCAGATGTCCGCCGGCTCCAGAGGTTACGTAAATAAACCATGAAACAAACTATAGTAGCAAAATTTCGCTACTTTGTTTCCTTCTTCACTCCAAATAAAAACTTTTCAAATTGATCCGTACATGTTCAGCTGAATCTGATCCGAAATCTGAGAGTGGACAATGCCACTCAATTAACAATACATGGAAAACCTTAGCAACAACCTTACCATCTGTTACCACATCAATCATACTTGAGCTGCTAATGTGTTCTCAGTTTGATTGTAAATCACAGCAAAGAAACTCTGAATAATATTGGAAATATTGGAAATGTGGCAGCTAAAGAACAAGCTTCATGAAGAGACTTCACCTCTGAAAAGCTTCCAGTGAACATTTCAACCACAACAGAGGCGTAACAGATGTGTGGTACAACCGTAACGAGATGCAGCCTCAACCAGTGAAGATTCAGGTTAACTGAACACTAATGTACACTGTTACTGATCTACTTCACAGAGTCACTAAAACCACGAAGATGAGTAAATCTGAGGGAGGATCAGCGTCTTCAGCAGTCAGTTTTATGTCGATGAAGAGTGATGACTCCAAACGATTTCCTCTAAACTTCAGCAATGAACCCGGACCTCCAGAAACAAAGTAAGATGGTCGGCACTGTCAGTTCAAAACATTATATAATATTGGGGGAGGGAAGCTGGTACTCCAGGGCCCCTGGAGCACCTCGCTTGTGACGTATTTAATTGTGAAATTCACAATTATCACAATGATAAGTGCTTTCAGATTACATTCTCAAGATTATGTACAACAGCATTTCAGTATTAATGGGAGATGTGACACCTTTGTTGTGTAACCAAGTTCTTAAATTTGAGTATAAAAAGGTGTAATGTCCAGGTGAAGCCACTGGTTTAAGTGTTCATCAGTGATTTGTTCACTGTATTCATTGTTGAAAATGTTTGATTTTATTTTTATTTTTTTTATTTTTATTTATTACAATTATTCTGCTGGAGTCTTGATATCACAACTTTAGCTGGTTCAGTTCTGTGGTTCCTACCTTTGTGTTTTGGTATAGTTCTGTTAGAAACAGGCATATTTGGTGTTGTAGTGGTGTTTTGCATTCCCACTCTTCATTATGGACACACAGTTCCATTGCAAATGAAGCACAATGGTTTCATTCTTCCCTCGGGCAAAATGAACACATAGGCAAGCAATTTTGATTCAGGTGAACAGGTGCCATTTGGAGTCCAATATCCAGTTCCTATAATACAGCCATACTAATGGAACTGGCTGCAGTGTCTGCCATGTCTTTTACTGCCTGCTTTATGTGCCACCCTCTTATACCGTTCAAGGACAAAACTGATCTGCCAGCAAATCCCCCACATCCAACTTCCAATGGATGTGACTTTGGCTTCCTAACACGCTCATCTGCCTCTGCTGCAAACTATGAATATTTAAGTTTCCTCTTCTTTCCCAACTCATCCACCATCCCTGCTTTGCCTGAAAGACTGCGTCTGCACATTTAGGAGCCTCCTCTAGCCTCTGGATCTAGAACCAGTTGTAGAGTTGAAATCAATTTAAACTCTTCCTTGAAACAATTACAAGCAGTGTCTATTAGTCATAAATTGTAAAAGTTTTTATTCAGATAAATTCAAATGTAGTGACACTGATATCACTATTTTGTTACTTTCATTGTGCAGTATTTATTTCAAAAAGACAACAAAAATGAATGTATGCTTTGATAGAAAATGTTTTTGGCTTCTATCTCTCACTTTTTTTAGTCAGACTACATCAAGCGTTCAGCAGAACCAGGACACACTGACGGTGGGTAATTATATTTGATAATCAACTAATCTGTGTAATTATTATTATTTTGTTTATTATTACTATTTCTGTGAGTTACGGAGGTAACTTTTTGCAGTCAGTCCCTCCAGGAAATTGCTATTTTGTGATTGAAATCTCTGCAATATTGGCGAGAGCCTGCAATTTAGCTAAATTACCACAACCTTTCCGCATGAAATGGAAAAATCACCAGACCACTTGTTATCTGGACCAATGTCACATTTGGAGTGGTTGTTACTTACGTCATTGCAGCGTATTCAGGTGGAAGATGGACAAATCTCTCCTGCTGACAGAAATTATGCCATAGACCGAGCAAAACAATTCCCAAATGTTCCCAAGTGAGGTTTACATTCAGTTAGTCAGAAGATTACAAGTTGATGATATTCAGACAGCAAAAACGGACATAATCTACCTCAAACATAAATATGGGCATTTTGGAAATGAAACTATATTTTTATTTTATGTTTATGTTATGTTATGGATTTATTTTAATTGCATTGTTGACTGATTTTATTTGGTGTTAATGTTGAGGTAGAAGTTTATTTAGTAAAGGCTTATAAATGAAACTCAAGTACAGTATTTTCTTTTGGTCACAATAATCACAAAAAAGGGTGTCTAGATAACAATTTGGTAACAGCTCGCAAAATAGTTAACAGTAGGAAATTGTAAATGATAGAGTTGGAAGCTGTAGGTTCATGAGGAATCATTTCTCTTTGTTTTTAAGACTATAGCACAATGGTTAAGGCATTTTTTTACATATGTTGACACAGCAAAAAGTCATCTAAAGCTTAATCATTAACACCAACAAATCTCACCAGTTATTTAGTTAAATTTACCCAAAAACATGTAGATTATACTTTAGACCTACATCTGGGGAATAAGATTACTATTACATAAAATGACTAATAGTTGAATAAAACGTTTCATGGTCTTTCTCAGGGGTTTGAATCAGAAGCTATGGCCTGTCTAAAGCAAGCTCTGAGAGTACATAAGAGCGTCCTTTCTGCAAAACACAAAGGACTATTTGAGGAAGACAAGCAGGAGGATGAACGCCCTGATCCGCCAGTTGAGTTAGATGATGACATAAGTGAAGCAGCTCTGAAGATTGCCCTCCATATTTTAAGGAAAATGAACAAGGATGAACATGCTCGCGCACTTGAGCAAAGTAAGTGACTGCATGTTATCTTACTACAACAGCTGATGTTTAATAAATGTTATACATTAAGTTTTTGTACCAATTCATCAGTCTGTTAACTTTAGTCCAGTGTGAAATGTCTCCACAAATATCAAATGAATTATCATTAAATTTGGTGCTCTCTTTCATGGTTTCCAGAAGATGAATCCTAAATATTTTAATGATCCTCTGACTTTTCATCTAATAGAAGCAGCGGGTCAAAATTTCAATTTTTTCAACAGACTGAATAGACTGAATCCCTGTCACCCTCAGATACACTTTATAATTAAACCTAACAGCATGCCAGTATCCTGAACTTTGCTTGTTTGGGGGGGTGGGGGTTGTCAATTTGTCAAATTGTCCTCATTTAGATTATGCCAAATTGGCTATTAGCAGCTCCTGTTGGCAGTGTAGCCAAGTATGTACAGACAACTATCACTGGATTATTTTGATACTGACGAAAACTTAAAATCATGATGATTCTCAGACAAGTTCTGGGGTTATAATGAGTGTTATGTGAACATAACAGTTTGGGCTTCTTATTGATGTTACATATTTCTGTGCTGTTAGGTCATTATGGAGAACTCAGAATGTATCAACAGAAACTAAAATCTTCTGTGAAGAAGAAAAATGAGAACTTGTTGGAAGGGATAAGTGCAGAGCAATGGCCTGTGCCTCTCAAAAAGATTTACACAAAGATCTACCTGAGAGAGGGGGACAGTGGAGGGGTCAACAATGAACATGAAGTGAGACAAATTGAGACGGCGTTCAACAGACGGAAATATTTGGAAAGTATGATCACATGTGAGGATATCTTCAAGCCTTTACCCAAACAAGACAAACCAATCAGAACGGTGCTCACCATGGGGATAGCAGGCATCGGCAAAACAGTGCTGACTCAGAAGTTCATGCTGGACTGGTCAGAGGGGAAGGCCAATCAAGACATCCAGCTGCTGTTTTCAGTTCCTTTTAGGGAGTTGAATTTGTTAAAAAATAAAAAACAAAGCTTGATGGAGCTCCTGTGTAACTTCTCTCCAGACCTGAAAGAGTCTGGATTCAAAGACCTGAAAATGCACAAAGTTCTGTTCATATTGGATGGTCTCGACGAGTGCAGACCCCCTCTGGATTTCAAGGGAAATGAGAGATGTTGTGATGCTACACAAGCAGCCTCAGTAGATGCTCTGCTGACAAACCTAATGGCAGGTAACCTGCTACCAGAAGCCAGTCTGTGGATAACTACCCGACCTGCTGCTGCCAGCTGCATCCCTCCACAGTATGTTGACCGGGTGACTGAGATACGAGGCTTCAACAACCTACAGAAGGAGCAGTACTTCCACAAGAAAATTGAAGATGAAAACTTGGCCAAAAGAGTAATTGCAAACATAAGGTCAGCAAGAAGTCTCTACATCATGTGCCACGTGCCGGTGTTTTGTTGGATTTCTTCTATCGTCCTGGGAAACATGTGTGCCAAAGCAGGAGGAGGAAAAATGCCGAAGACTTTGACTCAGATGTACATCCACTTTCTGGCTCATCAGACCACAAAGAAGCATGTCAAGTATGGAGGGGAGCAAGAACTGGACTCCCAGGGGAATAACAAGGTGATCATGTCACTTGGGAAGTTGGCCTTCCAGCAGCTGGTGAAAGGCAACCTGATCTTCTATGAGGAGGATCTCAGAGACTGTGGTATTGATGTCAAAGAAGCATCTGTGTACTCAGGAGTGTTCACTCAAGTCTTCAGGGAAGAGTTCTGCATGCAGCAAAAAGTCTTCTGCTTTGTACATTTGTCAGTTCAAGAGTTTCTCGCAGCTTTGTATGTCCATGTGATGTATAAGGTGTCCGCTGAAAACCTGATGATTGGATCTAAACAGATGACCCAAACAACACCTGTATCTGAACTGCACAAAGCTGCAGTGGACAGAGCTTTACAAAGCAACAACGGCCACCTCGATCTTTTCCTGCGTTTCCTCCTCGGACTCTCTCTGGATTCCAGTCAAGCTCTGCTCAGAGGCCTGAAGATACAGGTAGAAACCTGCAGCTCTCAAAGTCATGAAGAAACCATCAAGTACATCAAGGAGAGAATCAGTCAGACTTGTCATCCAGAGAAGTACATCAATCTCTTCCACTGTCTGAATGAGCTGAACGACCACTCTCTGGTGGAGGAGATCCAGAGCTACATGGAGTCAGACCAAGACTCAGTGATGGACGAGTGCTCTGCAGCTCAGTGGGCAGCTCTGGTCTTTGTGTTGCTGACCTCGCCAGAGAAGCCAGAGGAAATCCAGCTCAAGAAATACTGCAGGACAGAAGAAGGCCTTCAGAAGCTCCTACCAGCCATCAAAGCATCCAAATCAGCAATGCAAGTCTCTCTCATCATTTGCAGTTTCATTTTTAATAATCATCCATTGTGGTTGCAAATTTAAATTTTTTTTAACAAATTGACTTTGTCTTTCTGTTTATCAGGTTGAATGATTGTAATCTCACTGCAGACTGCTGTAAGGAGCTGTCCTCCACTCTCAGCTCAAACTCTAATGAGCTGAATCATTTAAACCTCAGTGACAACAACTTACAAGACTCAGGAATTAAACTTCTCTGCACCGGACTCAAGAGCCGACACTGCAGACTGAAGACGCTGAGGTGAGTCAAAGCTGCAACTAACAATAATGTGACTGAACAAAGATTTTGGAAGTCCCCAAAAATCTGACGACTCAGTGCAACTACAGACAGACTCTTTTTGTTGTGGTAACAGCAGGACCACCACTTTGGCCCAGACTGAAATATCTCAGCAAATGTGTTCATCAACATGAAATGTTAATATATATATATATATATATATATTTTTATTTATTTATTTTTTTTTTTTTTAAATCATCTAGCACAACATTTGTGTTGTTTTTTAATGACACCAACAAACAGCTACTTGGTTTATTAAACTTTTGACAAAATTGATGTTTCATGTTCTGAATTGAAATTGAAAGTGAATTCACGTTCCCCACAGGATAAATTAATCCAATTTCATTTGTCCAATATTGAGGTTTGGTCAGTGAAGTTTCAGGAGCAGGACCATACCTCAACTACGCCTCTTCCAGCATTCCTATAAATACCACCTAACCCTTTCCTCTTCCTCCGCTCTCATATTCCCCACCATATTTCTCTCTTCCTGTTTCTTCCTGATTCTTCCTCTCCTTCTTAGTGTCCTGAGGGGATCCGCTGTTGCCCTGGTGCTATAGCGGATTCCTCATAAACCTCCCCACAACACAGCAACCGGAAGAACTATATCGTACTATAACTATATCAATTGTTTTCCTTAATAAATCATCCAAACGCATCATGTTGATGGTGTGGTCCTTGCTAGTGAATCATGGTTTATAAGCAAATTCCTGCAAAACTAATGACATTCTCATTAGGTCTCATCTTCACTTCCTTTTTATTGCCACTTAGTAAATGAAGGCATGCTAACACACATAACTATGATAGTAAGCTGGTAAAAATTTGAACTGAAGGAAAACACAGTGGGTGCATCCCAAGTCTCTTAAATTGCATCCACGTTTCCCTCATTTGTGTCTTTTCCTTGCGTCTTAGTCCCTCCCACCGTGGATGCAAGGAGAGACGCAAGGAAACCAAGCGAGGAGAGAGGAAACGAGGAAGTTAGTTGTAAGAGACATAAGACGTCCTCTCCTCTGAAGCGTCATGTGAAGCAATGTCCATTTCTGATGACGGCGACAGCTGATCACAGCTGGATCAGCTGTCAGTCGGCTTTAACAGCTGTCGAAACTTCTGATGGAGTTTGTGTCTGCACACATGTGTACTGTGCTGACACTAATAAAGGTGCACAGTTATCACCACTAGAGAAAGCTGTTTCCTCTCTGCAGCTGTTACCTGTTTAACAAACACCTAAATAAAAATCTGCATTCTGCATTTATACTGTGTCCTGCTCAGAGGCACAGCAACCATTTCTACTCACAGAATGCGTTTATACTATTTATTTATTATTTGACTCTGTATTTTTTGATAATCCTGAATTCATTATTCAATAACCCAGAATATGTTCAGGGTGTCTTCTGAACACTGGAAAATATGTATTTGGCTAAATGTTTCAGGTAAAATGGAAATGATGTAATTCATATCAAACCCGACACTCAGGAATTTTCAGCCTCACATGTGACTGAATAGAAATGACGATAAATGATGTAAAATATAAATGTGTTTAACTGTTATTATGGATAAAATTAAAGTCAGGAAGAGTCTGTCTGTCAGCAAGAAACAGTTTAATGGAGAAAATAACATCATGAAAAGAAAAATCTGTCTAATAAATGAAGAAAGTTGTTTATGGTTCTTTTGTTGATCAGACCGACAATTAACAGATTTTTAACTATGATGAATCAGAAAACAAGTAAAGCATAAAACTTGGGAATGATACATTTAAATTTAATCTGTTATCTGTCTCCACTTCGGTATGAAACTGCAGTGATGTATCAGATCAGTCTGATAAGCTGCAGCGTCCAATCAATAATTGATATCCAATAAGGGGGCGTGTCGGCTGATAAAAGACTTCCGTGAAGTCTGCTCTCATGTTTCCTCGCTCCTCGGAGCAGAATAAGAGACTTGAGACGCCCGTCAAAATGGCACATCAGAAACAACTTCCGGTTCAGGCGAGGAGCGAGGAGCAAGGAGACATAAAATAAGATACTTGCGACGTACCCACTGTTCTAGTGAGATGCTGACTTGCAGGAAGATGTCAAAGAAAGAATGGGAATGCTGCCAACTCGTATCTCCAGTGCAATCATTTATTTTAAAGATTCTGAGATTAAGTACAGAGCTGCTGACAGGGCTGTAGACTCTTTGTCTTGCAGTAGTGCAGTTCTTTTGATCCATTTATTTATTTGTTATATATAAGTTTAGGCCCTTGCAATATTGCGCTACTGTCAAGTTATGGTGCAAGAACTTATGGGTTTGGCCACCAAAATGTTTTGTTGTGGTAGCAGCAGTACCACCACTTTGGCCCAGACTGAAATATGTCAACAAATATGTGTTCATTAGCATAAAAATGTATAGATTTCCAAGGTCTCCAGAGGATGAATCCAATTACCTTGTTGACCCTCTAACCTTTCATCTAGCACCATCATGAAGTTGACATTTGTGATGTTCTTTTACTGACAACAACAAACAGCTACTTGGTTTATTAAAACTTTGACAAAACTGACATTCATGTTCCCCACAGGATAAATTTATCCAATTTCATTTGTCAGAAACATGGCATTCTCATTAGGTCTCATCTGTACTTTGTTTTTAGTTCTATTTAGTAAATGACAGCATGTTAACGAGCTAAACTATGATAGTAAGCAGGTAAACAATTGAACTGAAGGAAAACATACTCCCATTCTAGTGAGATGCTGACTTCCAGGCAGATGTCAAAGAAAGAATGGGAATGCTGCTCACTCATATCTCTAGTGCAATCATTTATTTTAAAGATTCTGAGATCAAGTACAGAGCTGCTGACAGGGCTGTAGACTCTTGTCTCACTGCAGTAGTACAGTACTTTTTATCCATTTATCTGTGAGTTATATATAAATTTAGGCTCTTGCAATATTGTGCTTCTGTGTAGTTTTTGCACTCAGTCTAAAGACGGTTATGTTCGACTACATAAAACCTAAACATAAACGGCAACTATAAAGTAAAACAAGATTGATACAAAATGCAAAAGCAAAAGTGTGTCATTCAGATTCTCACGCTATTTTATTTTACTTTTACTTTCCCTTGATGTCTATATTAGCCTATGGTTTTAGTATGAGACAACATTTGACTTTTTATTTTCACACAACAACCAAGTTTTCAATATCTCGTACACATTTACTGGTTGACTTTTATACTCTCTACCACATTTTACTATTAATAGTTACATGTGCAAAATAATAAAGAATGACAAAGAAGACTTGACAGTATAATACAATCCAATACAAGAACCCTGAAATAAGTGTGGCCATTGTAAAGCTTATAATGTTCAGTTTTTGATAGGTGTGATTTAACTATGTGATCATTTTGATGTGGTAGTTTTTTGTATCTTTGCATTTGATTTCGTTATTTTGCATTGTTTGTCCCTTCAGGCTGAACCGATGCAGTCTCACCCAGAGATGCTGTGAGGACCTGGCTTCAGTCCTGAGTACTTCATCACCTCTCAGAGAGCTCGACCTGAGTGACAACGACATCAGAGACTCAGGAGTTCAGCTGCTCTGCAAGGGACTGGGAAATGTGGGCTGTAAACTGGAAACCATCAGGTATCCTTTTAAGCAGACTATTAATGCAAAATTTAATAGCTATGAAGGGTAACAACCAGCTGTTAAAGGTGGATTCTGTCACTCTGTCACAGGTTGTCGTTCTGTAGCATCACAGAGAAAGGTTGTGGTTTCTTGGCCTCAGCTGTGAAGTCCAACCCGTCCCACCTGGGAGAGCTGGACTTGAGCTACAATCACCTTGGAGAAAGTGGAGTTAAGCTCATCTCTGAAGCTCTGGAGGAAGGACAATGTGAATTTACTAAACTCAGGTAAAGAAAACAGTCTGATGGTTGTTTTTAGCCGGTCGGTCCATCACTTTGGTCTAGACTGAAATATCTCAACAAGTATTGAATGGATTAGGATGAAATTTTGTACAGACATTCATGATCCTCAGAGGAAACATTTAAAGAACTTCAGTGATCATGTGACTTTTTCTTTAGTGCCACCAGCAGGGGAAAGTCTTCACTTATCCTGTGAAATATCGCAACAAGTGTTGAAATTTGGTTCACCATCATCAAGTCAATTTTTCATTTGTCCCAAACTTTGGTTTATGGCTAAATATTTCCAAAAGCTAATGCCATCAGCCTTAGCTGTAGTCCTTGTTTAGTGTTGTTTTTACTGTTGTGATGTTTTCATGGGTCAAATTAAGAAGTTTAACAACCTTCAGAGAGGCTTTAATGCTTCTTCCTCAACATAATCCAGACAACATGTGTTTCTATCTGCTCCACAGAGTCGACCACAATGCAGAACACTGGTTTACACCAGGACTGAGAAAATGTAAGTTTGGACTTTTTTCTTTTTTTTGGTCAAAAATCTGCTATGGAGTACATGAAGCACTAACTCTGACAATTTTCATCGATCAGAGGAGGCTGTTTTTAAATATTCCTCCATGTTTTGAAGCATTTCCTATCAGTTTAATCCATGGTTATGTTAGTTTTACCAGTGAGTTAACAGAACATGAAGCATCAGTACTGTAGTGATGGATACTTGCAGTTTAAAATACCTTGAGCACTGATTTAAACAGTGATTACATTGTTGACTGGAGCTGTTTGATGTTTCCTGATGCATGGATGCCTGCCAGCCATTGAGTAGTAAGTATTTTCAGTGGCAGTGGTATAAACTGTCAGTATAAATGTCTAACTGCTTGACTTATTCCTGCCATCAGATGCATGTGAGCTCACAGTGGATACAAACACACTCCACAAACTCCTCATCCTCTCTGACGGGAACCGAAAAGTTAGTCAGGCCCAAGAGAAGCAGCCGTATCCCGACCACCCAGACAGGTTCAACTACTGGACCCAAGTCCTGTTCCAACAGGGCCTGATATGCCGCTGCTACTGGGAGGTGGAGTGGGAGGGAAGCTGGGCAGGGATGGGAGTTACCTACAAGGAAATCTGTCGCAAAGGTCATGACCAAGACTGTGTGATGGGATACAATGAGATATCATGGGGTCTGCACTGCTCTCTTCATGGCTACCAAGTGTATCATAACTACAAGAGCATCGTCCTTCATGTCCCTCTGGCTGGTTCTCACAGACTGGCGGTGTATCTGGACTGGGAGGCTGGCATCCTGTCCTTCTACAGAGTGTCTACTGGAGGATCACTGACACACCTGCACACCTTCCACACCAAATTCACCGAACCGCTCTACCCAGTATTTAAAGTTTGGGGTAAGGGCTCTTCAATGAGGCTTGTTGGGTGAAACAGCTTAAACAGAAGAAAAGACTTGATTAATCATTGTTCACATTAACATTGAAACTATCAAAATGATCAGTTTTACTCAGAGTTAATGACATTATCTCACAGAACAAAATTGATAATAATAACAAATCAACCTATTTTATTGATATCGAACCTTTCAAGCAGGAAATGCAGCTCTAAATGCTTCACATAAAGAGAAAACTTCATATAACTGACAATTATAAATATTAAAAGTATTTCTATCTATACAGCCCAAAAAAACAAAAAGTGGGAAGTTGATCTTAAGACTCAGACCTACCAAATTTAGGTAGAACTTTTAGATGTGCCTACTGTTCGGGTGTGTCCTAGAAATCTGTTTTTAACCATTTATAATGTAGGAAGACGGCTTTGTTTGTTTTGAATTCCATAAAGAGAATTTTTTATTTTATTTTATTTTTTTGTTTTAACACTCAAAAGACAGTATACAATCTCTGCAAATAACTGTGTTGCAGTTCCTCATGAAACTAGTGGTCAGAAAACACTTTGATGGGGAAAAAGGACAATTTAAAGTCTTTGTAGTCAAAGAATAACTTAAAGGACTATTTCTGCTAAGAGGGTTTAATTTAGAACATACCACGACTTAGCATAAAAAGAGTGGAGTACAATTAATTGTGCCTACTTTACTTTTGTTTTTTTTTTAAAATTCATGGATAAAACAGCCTCAAACAACATGCCTCAACCCCTGACCCTGAACTGATCTCTTTGTCAAGTGGGTGTTGGTCAATATGATACTTATCAAGGTAAACAATGTGACAAAATGGGAATTGAACAGACCTGAGAGATCATTTCTGACCAATAACTATATTATAACCTGAACTAAATGCATAAATGACATTCGGGGTCATTTGAATGAGAAGAAAGGATCTATAACAACAGCACATGGACAGAAAACCCTCTTCTCTTATCTAAACAGACCAAGCATCATAAATTCTAACTCACATTCATGAAGTCGCCCTGCAGATCCGAGCCAAATCTGAATTTTATATAAATTAAATGTTTAATCATTATGTAAGTTCAGTAATGTCATTTGTCATGTAAATACATGAAGAATGGTATAATTTTAATAGCTGTGTGATTGTCTGTTGGGGAGATATTCATTTTAGATTTACAATTTTTACTACATGTGACACTAGTGCCTTAATGAATGTTTATATTAACTATGCAATGGCATTTCAAAATCACCCAAGTGTTTAATGTTCGATCTATTAACCTCATAGACAATCATATTTTAATAGTTAAATTAGATCAGTAGTTGTATTGAATGAATGAAGTTTTTGAAGGAATAGAAATATAAAAAATTATAATATGTGAAGAATTTCAGGTTGAAAACTGCCAAAATAATTCTTATTAATCCCCAAGATGTTTAACTATTAACAAATGTCTTCATTTATCCTAAGAAGTGGTCGTGTGGTTTCTTTGAGCTCAGTAAACAGAGGTCACTGTTGGGACAAGAACTTACATTTATGAGACTGATTGATTGTCAAACTGAACAAGGGTTAGTGCTTCCTACTGGCACTCACAAATCCTAACCAAGAAGGGAGATGGTGCATGTTTTATATTAATAAATGTCTTAATGTTGCAACAATACTTTTGACTATAGGGGAGAGGGTTCTTTAAACTTATTTAATGAAAGACCTGTAGACTTCCAGAACCTGTTGGAGCAGAGGATGAGGACTTCACAGGGAAAACTGACATGATATAATTCATAGTAAGGCACTTAACCATTTGGTCTACACACTAATATAGACTATTAAAAAGGCTATCCGACCTAGTGGAGAAACACAGAGAGGACACCCCCCAAAGCTGAGCAATTACGACACATTTGGGCTCAACCAGGGGACAAATTTACAGTAATTACTTAAAAAATGGAATGAGGGTACAGTCAGTGCCAATCGCTGGGACAGCTAGAGGGACTTCTCTGGAAAGTCTTACCTCTCCTCTTCAGTGTAGGTGATGCCGTTTCCTCCATTCCCCTGGGAGGACCATGTAAGACAATCACCAGAGTATAAGTGCCCACATATTCTCAAAACAGACACATCCTAATCTTCAACACAGGAACTAGAGTGCTAAGACAAAGCACCACTGTGAGAGGAAAGAAACATCACAAGAGACATCCCTGATCACAGGATAATCAAAAGATGGAATCCATACCACCATACATCATTGGTGCTAGTAACCTCTCCATGGTGGTGGCCTGTTAATGTGCACAAAGTACATTGGTTGCGGAGTCTACGATGTGATTCAACTGCAGACTGAACTCCTCCACAATTATGATGACATTTGTGTGTAAAATGTATTGATTATTTTTTGCTTGTTCTAACATATATTAACAGCGTTATGCAATATTACTTTCGAGAACAGAACATGACGAAAACAATGTTACAATGGCTGAATGTGTTGAGTTGAACTATCCATTAAGGTAATTTAATTAATCAAGTCTTAAGATTAAGTATATACGCTAAAGACAGCAAATTTCAGGTAAAACTTGAAAAAACTAGTAAAAGTCATCGTTCACATTAACACTGAAACAATCAAAATGATCACTGTTAGGTGTACCTACGATGTATGTATTCATTTAATATGTTTGTTACATATGTTAAATAAACATAAGATTTGAATATATTATTTCTTCTGTCTTTTTTTGAAGACACCAAATTCAATGTTTTTAAAGACTTTTCAAGACCTGCAGAGACGCTGTGCCAGCAATGAGGATCAATTATTGCTCTGAGGATTCATTTGGAGAATCAATAAAGAGGTTATCTGAAAATAATAACCTGTAAGTAACAGTGACAGTGAGAACTGTAATATATTTTTAACAGTAATAAAAATATAATTAGTTTTATTTCATCAACTTGACAAACTGGAGCCTGCAACATAAAACCAGCTCTGCACAGCACTTTATTCAGACCACTACAGGTCAGTACAAACACACAAACACTGCTGGTTTGATCCCCAGTAAAAACAAATGGCTCATTTTCACTTTTATGAATCCCCACTTGAACTGAAGCTAACTTTTAGCCTAATGCAGGGATGCAAAATGGCACAGAAAGGGAAGTGCAACAAGATACAAACAAGAAAAGTTCAAATTACAAAATGATTGACGGCACAAAACAAACAGAAACTTTAATGATACGTTATTGAGTTCCACTGAGTTGACCTGTGATGACTGAAGCTTGATGATCTGAAGCTCTGATGATCATTTCTCACCAGATTTGATATATGAGTCACTTTGGAGTCCACATGTAATACACATGTAATGGCACTATATAAAAAATATCAGAGCCTCTTTGTACTTTTAAGACACTTTCACAATATGAGGCCTTTTCAGTTCATGAGTCCAAGAAAATAATTTGTCCCGCTAACAGCTCCGGTACTTCTGTCCTATATTTGCTGCTCTGTGGTGCTTCAGTCTGCAGGATGTTGGAGGTCAGAGCAGAGAAATGTGCAGAAAACTGTTCTGAAACTGACACGTCACAGGTTTGATCCCCAGCTGTCCATCCTGCGAGCAGATCCTTCAACTGTTGCACCAACTATTTCGGTTTTAAGTGTCCTTTTCCTAACTTTAATTCAAGAACAAAATACCTTCTAATTGCAGCTTTTTAATACAAAACACAGGAAAACATTTGTTAATTTACAGAGAGCTTTCTGTAGAGCCAAATATTAAAGCCCTCCAATTAAAATCATGTTCTTCTTCTTGTTCCTTCGGTTGGATGTTTGTTCTCTTCTCTGTGCAGAGTTTGTTTTCATTCATCTGCTGAAGGAGGAAAGTTTCTCTGAGCTCACTTTAAATCTCAGTTTAACACATGAACCTACGAGCAGGAAGTGTGACATCACAACCAGTTTGGAGCCAATCATTGTCCAGTATGAACTTACACAAGTGCACAAACTCTGAGAATGGACTTTACAGTGAAGGAGGAGACATGAACAATATTTACATATTTAGAGATTCTGGAGTTTTACATGAGGGAGAATTTTAACTCACGTAATTTAACTTTTTTTATTTGTGGAAAAACCATATCAGACACAAATTATTATTCCAAGCTGAGTATTTTCATGTGTCTTAAAACATGTCTTTTCTAGCTTTGCAAAGCTACATGTATGGAAATATTCGTTAAATAGCCTGATGTTATCAGCTACAGAATAAAGAATAATACATTCATCTCCCTGATTAGAGAGATTTGTGGTCATATTTAAAACTTTGACCCCTATAATTACATAATTGTTGTTAACAGTAGAGCTGGATAATTGCAGTTCTTATTTAAATGATCAAGAAATCGATCTTTGCATTTGCACCTTTACTCAGTGTTGACGGTTTGTGTCTATAATGTTCAAAGAAACAAAAATGTTGCTCACTTGTTGAATGTAGAAGTAATTTAACTTTTTGTTTTAGGATAAATTGAGAAGAGAAATTAATTGATTCTGGACTTTGTGAATTGAATCCAATCAGGAGATCAGTGGTGATATCCAGTAAACAGATTTGAAAATACTTATTAAGTATTACAGGGCTGCATTAAAAGTCAGAAAACATTAAAGCAGGAGGACACAGAGGGAAACAGAAAGGTCAGATTTAGTAAAAACAACCAATTGTTGCTTCTCTTGTCTTCTGATGTTGCCGTGAACAGAATTTAATTAACTTTATAATGCATGTGTTTTCACTGTGTGTGTGTGTGTGTGTGTGTGTGTGTGTGTGTGTGTGTGTGTGTGTGTGTGTGTGTGATAAAACAGCTGCAGATTTTACACCTGCTCTTCCCAGATGTTCAGTTTCAGACAGTTTTCTCTGCTGCAGCAGCTGCTTTTGCATATTTTCTCCTCCCATATTTTGCTTCAGTCCAAAGACACAAACTTACAGCAGTGCAACTTTTATTCTGCAAAATACAAGTTGCTCATTCATTCTTATTCACTTAGCTGCAACATTTAGTCGATTAAAAGAAAATCTGCAACTATTTTTATTATTTTTTGATCATTTAAGTCATTTTTCAAGCAAAACTGTCAAATATTTGATGGTTTCTCAAATGTGAGAAATCGCTGCTTTACTTGCTTTACAGTAAATTGAATATTTTTATGTTTTGTTTGATAATGTGATGGCTTTATTTAAAAATTATTTTCTGATGTTTTAAAGACCAAATGATTAATCAATTAATGGAGAAAATGATCTGCAGATTGATCAATGTGACTGTTTAGTGTCTTCATAATAAAATCTTTTCCATCACTGAAGCTTCTCTTGATTTTTAAAGGCTTCAGAATATTTTTCTCATAAAAGAATAAAAATCACTTCTCAATAATCCAACTCAACTACTTTATGAAGTTTTAGTAATATGTTCATGTTTGCTGTTTTACTTTTTACTTGATGGTGTTTAAATCCAAAATACTGTGAAAGAAATATTAAAGGAACAGTCCACCAATTCTACACATAAAGATCAGTTTACTTGCTGTTGTCAGTCCTACTCAGCCTATAAAAACTGTTGTATAATCTCAGAAAATAACCCTGATGATGTCATAGTGATGTCATCAGGGTTATCTCAGCCTGGGCTCTGAGACTAAAAATTTATAACATGAAGATGTGACTGTTTACCAGGCAGGGACGCTCTAATGAAAAACACTATTCAGGTGCATTATGGGAAACGTAGGATCCACTGCATGACCCTTACTCAGGACTAAAAGTCAGGATATGTCGGCCTTGCTGCTTCAGTTTTCATCATCTTTTGCAATTTTTGTCTTGTAAGTCCAACAACTTAATTAATGAAACAAGTTAAACCTGCATTAACTGATTTTTTTTTGTCTACTAGTTTTCATCAGAAACAAGCAGTGAACACAACACTGACATATCATCACATTTTAAGTTGATATGTTGAACTTGTTAGCAAACAGTTGCTTATTTCCACATCCAGCAGTTACGGAGCAACATTATCATTCATGTGGAGTTGTGTTTCTGTCCACCTGGTGAATGTAAGTCCAATATTCACTCTCTTTTAGCTCTGTTTTTGCTCTCTACCAACTCCTGAGGGAAATATCTGGCTCTGTAGCTGCTAAATGCTCCACTATGTTCACCAGCTAGTCTACAGCTAACTGTGTCTGTTCGCCGTTTGGTGCTGAGCAGGTAGTGTACAGCGGCTTTTTACAGCTTTTTATCTGAAAACAGCTGCCTGCTGCAGCCCAAAACGACGCTATGAGACGCTGAGAGTGAACCAAAACAGTAAAGTTGCAGCCGGACAGATAAACAATGAGCTGAAACTTGATATAAAGCTCCGTAAAGCTGAGAGGAGCTGCAGAGTCACTGATAACTGTCATCGTTAGGAGCCACACCTCTCACATTACACACTGACATTTATACATTTCATTCATATTGATACAAAAATATCAATTATAGCCGCTTTAATTTTCTTATTTACCAGCTGAAACCATGTAGACATGAACCTTAACTGATGGATAAAACCACATTATGATCATGACTCATCAGTGTAACAGTATAAATCTGTACATCATTCAGCCAACTCGAACAAATTCATTCTGTGTTGAAGTCAAACCTCAGAGACCGGGAATTAAAATCGACTCTAAACTGAACCACAGTTTGATTTTCTCCTTAAAACCTAATGAATCTGGCACCAGTGCAACATATAAAGGAAAAGAAAAATACCTGGAAGTCACAATATAAAGTCTATAACCAGAGTCTGTTCATATGTCTCCTTTTTTATATTCCAGCCCTTCATTAGTCCAGTTTGATTCCTGCTGCTGCAGCTTTTTTCTTCTTCATGTTTACAGGTCGTTTTCCTTCTTTCTTCATCTGTGTTTTCTCTTGTCACTTATCCTTCTGGGTTTTGCAGTTTTGTGTACATGTGTGTTGCAAATGTACCGCTACTTTCCTCCGTGTTGTGAAATACAGGAACAAGAAACAACCCGGAGGTGACGAATCCTCTGACAGAGCTGCTGCAGGACGACGAGGACCTGAGACGTCTGAGGAGATTCCTTCTTCATCAGCTTCACCTTCCTTTTTTCACTTTGTCTCCCTTTATTTGCTCCCTCATTTTATTTTCTCCTTCCTTTCTTTAGCTACATCTTCCCTTTGCTGACCTCCCTCCTTCCTTTCCTCCCTATCTTCTCTCTCTTTTCCTCTCTTCTCCTCCTCTCCTTCATCCTCTGTCGTCCTCCTGTCCGCGGTGTTTCGTCATTGGCTGTCGCTCTCTCCCAGTAGCCAATAGGTGGTCATCTTTCCTTTGCCCTTGATGTCGATGTCTCCTCGCAGCTCCAGCTGGAAGCAGTTGAACTCCAGCAGGACCTCTCGAGTCGCCGCTGATACGTGGATCTTCAGCGCTGTGAGAACACACACAGGTTTGTTACAAGTTCGTCTTTCACTGGAGACACTTCATCTGTCTTCAGTAAAGCAGCGTTATTAGATAAAGTTGAGATTAGTGAGTGTTTAGGTTGTAGAAACAAGACAATTTGATATTTATTAAGTTAAGATTTTTGTGGATAATTTAAGATACATTTTATGTTTCCGGGACATTCGTGTTTGAAAATTGGAGGCAAAGACGAAAAACAGAAGAGCCAGTTGTGTGTTCATCCAATCAGAGAAGTAGAAAAGGTTCATGTTGATGTTGAATGAAAACAGAACCGTGTTATATGTCTGTTATGTCATAGATCAGCAGCGCCAAATCTAAAAAAAAAAGCCAAATCTTGTAAAAAGTGTTGTTGTGAGGACATAAAGCAACAGAAACTGTTTTTACTCACTAATTAACTACAGTAGAGCTGCAATGATTAATCAATGGATTGATCTGCAGCTATTCTGATAATCAAGCAAAAGCACAAAAAATCATAAATAAACATTTTATAGTTCCAGATTTTCAAATGTGAGAATTTTCTGTGTTTCAGTACCACATATTTCAGTAAGTTGATACTTTTTGGGTTTATGAAAATATAAAAATACATTTTATGACTTCACATTGGGTCGTAGGAAATGGTGATGAACGTTTTTCACTGTTTTTGGTGTTTTTTACAGTTGAAACAATCAGAGCTGCAACTAACGATTATTTTCATGATCTATTTCTCTGTTGATTATTTTCTCGATTAATTGAATAATTGTTTCGTCTGTAAAATGTCAGAAAAAATGTTCATCAGTGTTTCCCGAAACCCAAGATGTCGTCTTCAAATGTCTTGTTTTGTCCACAACACAAAGATCTTCAGTTAACTGTCACAGAGACTAAAGAAAACAGAAAATATTCATATTTGTGAAGCTGGAATCAGAGAGTTTAGCACTTTTTTCTTAAAAATGACTCAAAACAATTAACAGTTAATGGTCTCTGATTAATTTTCAGTCAGATCACCTAATAAATTCATCGACTAATTGTTGCAAACAATTAATCTGTTGATCTGCTGAATGAAAATTGTTAGTTGCAGCTTTAACTTGCAGTTGATACTTTATGAGCCTTTATGAGCGACTCGCCTTTATTTGTTCCTGCAGCTGCTATTCAAACATGATTTTATGAGTTATAGAAGCTAAAATGTTCACATTGTGTTGTTGTCACGTCGTCATGCTGTTCTGGAGAATCTTTGTGTCAACAACATGTCGTATGTGTTTACTGACGGGAGGTTTGTGTGTCTGTGCGGTTTTTACCTTCTCCAGTCGACTCCATACGTGACGACGTGTTGACCGTGTCGCCAAACAAACAGTAACGTGGCATCTTCAGACCGACCACGCCTGCACACACCGGGCCTGCTCACACACACACACACACACACATACACACACACACACACACACACACACACACACACACACACACAGTAAGACATGCAGGGAGGATGTAAATGATGTAAATAAGGTGCCTTACACCTCTTTGTTTCTGATAACAGATTATTATCAGTTTTAATGCAGTGCTGGATTTATAGTGTGATTGTAAATACATTTTGTCTCTGAGCAGTTTTATTGAAAGACAGTTAAATATAAACAGTGATGAATGAACATGCTCGTCCTTTTCTCTCATTTTATATCTGAATATAATCTTCGTCTCAACATCAAATATGAAACAAACATGAAAAAGAAAAGAAACAAAACCACAAGAAGGAATGAAAACCATGAAGACATCAGTGACTCCTCACAGCCGCGCTGTAATATATGTACATATACCTGAAGATAATTTACAGAAAGACAACAGAGATAAAACTTCAGTCGATTGACAGAAAATCAATCTGTTAATCAATCAGTTGTTTGAGTCAAATATTCTCTAGTTTCAGCATCTTGAGAAGAATCAGTTTAAAAAACAAATAAAATAATAAATAAAATATAATAAAATATTTTGACCTTGTGTGTTTCCTGATTATGTTTCTGTATGAGGACATAGAGCAGTGGTGGGCAAATAGCGGCCTGTGGGCCAAATCCGGCCCTCCAGCAAAAGTATTTTGGCCCCTGATTCTAGCTGAAATTTCGACTTTCATAGTTTTCATTAAAACTTTTCCATAATTTTTTTTTAAAGTATGGAAAATCCAATACTACCTCCACACAAGGAGAGGCATTAAATCATGGTTGCGTCATACTTTTTTTTAAAAGTTAAGTCTAATAAACATTCCAGAAAGGGTAATAATTCCACATCTGTAGCCTGTTCAACCAGAACAGATTTGTTCTTCACACACACAAATGGTCGTCAGTCGAATAGAAATGCTCCTTAGATACAGTCCTTAACAGTGTTATAAATCTAATTTATTCTTAAAGGACGGGTTCACAATTTTTCAAGTGTGTGTTAAACCAGCAGTCAGGTGTCCATAGTAACAGTGAAAGAGGTTTTCCTCGCTGTAATCATTCCTCCTGTTCATACTGGATATTAAAAGATCCTTCAAATGTGCTTTCAATGGAAGTGATGGAGGACAAAATCCACAGTGTGTCCACACAGTCATTTAAAAGTCTGTGTGAAGCTTCTATTCAGCTTCAGCAGTCTGAGTTAGTCATATCAAGTGGATATCTGACACTTTTACAGTCTTTTTAGCATCAAATTCCCTCTTTGTGTTTCCTCGGACAGTGTTTCCCTGTTGAGCTGCAGGTGGAAGTATAGTAACAAAAAGAGGGACTTTGGCACTAAAAAGACTGTAACGTTGAAAGATATCTACTTGATTTGACTCATTTGGACGCTGAAACTTCATATTAGCTTCATTTCTGCACAGAAGGAGGACTGTGGATTTTGTCCTCCATCACTTCCATTGTAAGGTCATTATGAAGGATCTTCTAATGGTCAGTATGAACAGGAGGAATGATTACAGCAAGAAAAACAGCTTTAATGTTCATTTGGGCTCCTGACTGTTGTTTTAAGACACAATTGAAAAACTGTGAACTCGCCCTTTAAATGTAGGTCTGTGTTCCACTGCATTAGTTAACTGGCTCATGTTAAATCCTAACTGTGTCTGGTCTGTTCTGAGTTTGGGGATAAATGTCTCACCGCTGTGAATTCCTATCCTCAGTTTCAGCTGTTGTTCTGGTCGGTGGCGGATCTTGAAGGTTCGGACGGCGTCCAGCAGAGCCAGGGCCATGCGAGCGATCTCCCGGCCGTGCAGGTTCCCGTTCCTCACCGGCAGCCCCGACACCACCATGTAGGCATCGCCGATGGTCTCCACCTGGGGGCGCCGCAGGACCACGAACAGCAGGTTAGTGTCAAGATCTGAACCTCTCAAAGTGAATTTTAAGGTGTTTGTTTTTCCTAAAAGAAGGACACATTTAATAGATTTCTATTCATGGTTTTTGCTCTACTGTTATTTTGCAGAAATGTATTTATCTTTTTAAATATTTTCTATTTTTTAAATTTATATTTTGGCATTTGACAGACGCTTTTATCCAAAGCAACAAGTGATGTAAGATTTTAGATTCTAATTTTTAATATGGTTGTTTATATCTTAACATTTTCTATTTTCTTTCTTATGCGTAATTGTGCTAATATTATGATTACTCTCTGGGTGAAGGAGATTCTGCAGCTGATCAGACTCATACTAATGTTTTATTCCAATTAAATTGTGTTTTTTTCATAGACTGCTTCTTATTTTCCTGAAAAGTTGATATTTTGGAGAACCACTGTTTTCATCTGCCTTTGTAGTGAACAGCAGGAAATACTTTGATCCCCTTTGATGAATAAAGCTCAGTCTAATCTCATCTAATCTTAAAGATGTTTGTGTCTTTGAAGCATGAAAGAACATAATTAGTTGAGAGGTTTTGCACACAGAGCTGATTCTTTTCTTTCTATCATAAAGCGAGTACAGAACCTCCACTGGACGTCTGCTGGACTTTTCTGTCAGTTTCTATCAATAAACTAACAGAGTTTCTGTTGATTCACCTTGTAAACATCAAAGTTGTCTATGATGGCATCGAAACAGGTGTACAGGTCATTCAGCAGAGTCACCACCTGCAGAGTCACAACAACAAGACGACGAGGACGAAGTCAGACACAAGAGAAGAAGATTAGCTGAAAACTCAAAGCTGAACCCAACATTAGACTGAACAGTTAATAGGAATTCACACCAGACATGAAACACTGCAGCTCATAAACTCCACTGAAGCATCAGTTTGTCCTCAGAAGCTGCTGCTGTCAGCAGGAGGACAAACTGTCTTTATTAGGCTGAGAAACTTCAGACATTTACTGCACGGAAATAGTTTTACAGTCGACTCCGTGAAGAGAATACAGAAAGAAAACACACATGCATGTGAAGTAAATACGTTCAACAAGCTTTTAGACCTCAAGCAGCTCACGCTTCCCTAAACATGAAGGATAAAAACATTGACTTGAAGTGTCACTGACGGCGCTCTGCTTTGTGTCTTGCGTCGGGCTGCTGTGTTTCTCCCTTCAGGTCCAGCTAGGCGGGACTGTATTAGTGTAAGTGGTCAGTCCATGCAGACTGCAGGATCAGCCTGATCCATTCCTCTCTCTCTCTTCATCGCTGGCTCTCTCCTCGCACCACATGTTTTGTTTAGTTTGCACCATACAACACTACACATTCACACATCTACTCACCAACACCACTGATCTACTGACTGACCATTACATTAAATGAATATAAATGAAACATGACATTACATAAAAATACATATAATTGATTGATTTTTGAATAAAACTGTTTATATTTCCCTTTATTTGTCATGGTCTAAGAGCTGGGTCATAACAGTCGGTATAACTTGTTATATTTGATAACATAGAGCTGCATCTGTTCTGCACCAACAAGATGTTTCCTTTTACACAATGATTTATTTCAAAAAAAGAAAATAATTAAATTGTTTGAAATGCAAGAACACTGGTCCAAAAGCTTTGAATGATTATTGAATTAAATAATGAAGTTGTCCAGAGGAAACAGCTGCTCTCACCTCCATGGGCGTGCTCTCTGCAGATATGGAGGTGAATCCCACGATGTCACTGAAGTAGATGGTGACCGAATCAAAAGCTTCGGCCTGAACCGTCTCACCTCGTTTCAACTGCTCCGCCACCGAGCTGAGAGCAGGACGAGAGAGGCAGAAACACACTGAGAGAGAGAGAGAGTACTGTAGTACTGACTGTGGTACAGCAGTATGTGTAGTACTGTAGTACTGACTGTAGTAGTATCTGGTACAGCAGTATGTGTAGTACTGTAGTACTGACTGTAGTAGTATCTGGTACAGCAGTATGTGTAGTACTGTAGTACTGACTGTGGTAGTATCTAGTACAGCGGTATGTGTAGTACTGTAGTACTGACTGTGGTAGTATCTGGTACAGCGGTATGTGTAGTACTGTAGTACTGACTGTGGTAGTATCTGGTACAGCGGTATGTGTAGTACTGTAGTACTGACTGTGGTACAGCGGTATGTGTAGTACTGTAGTACTGACTGTGGTAGTATCTGGTACAGCCGTATGTGTAGTACTGTAGTACTGACTGTGGTAGTATCTGGTACAGCGGTATGTGTAGTACTGTAGTACTGACTGTGGTAGTATATGGTACAGCGGTATGTGTAGTACTGTAGTACTGACTGTGGTAGTATCTGGTACAGCAGTATGTGTAGAACTGTAGTACTGACTGTGGTAGTATCTGGTACAGCGGTATGTGTAGTACTGTAGTACTGACTGTGGTAGTATATGGTACAGCGGTATTTGTAGAACTGTAGTACTGACTGTGGTAGTATCTGGTACAGCGGTATGTGTAGTACTGTAGTACTGACTGTGGTAGTATATGGTACAGCAGTATGTGTAGAACTGTAGTACTGACTGTGGTAGTATCTGGTACAGCAGTATGTGTAGTACTGTAGTACTGACTGTGGTAGTATCTGGTACAGCGGTATGTGTAGTACTGTAGTACTGACTGTGGTAGTATCTGGTACAGCAGTATGTGTAGAACTGTAGTACTGACTGTGGTAGTATCTGGTACAGCAGTATGTGTAGTACTGTAGTACTGACTGTGGTAGTATCTGGTACAGCAGTATGTGTAGAACTGTAGTACTGACTGTGGTAGTATCTGGTACAGCAGTATGTGTAGTACTGTAGTACTGACTGTGGTAGTATCTGGTACAGCGGTATGTGTAGTACTGTAGTACTGACTGTGGTAGTATCTGGTACAGCAGTATGTGTAGAACTGTAGTACTGACTGTGGTAGTATCTGGTACAGCAGTATGTGTAGTACTGTAGTACTGACTGTGGTAGTATCTGGTACAGCAGTATGTGTAGAACTGTAGTACTGACTGTGGTAGTATCTGGTACAGCAGTATGTGTAGTACTGTAGTACTGACTGTGGTAGTATCTGGTACAGTAGAGCTTCAGCTTTGCGTTTCTCCTCATGATAAGCTTGCGTTCGTTCCTCCACCAGCTCCTCCAGGTTGTTGGCGTACTGCTCCATACGGGACAGCAGGTTGTCCAGGATGTTGGTCCTCGACTCCCTGCACACACACACACACACACACACACACACACACACACACACACACACACACACACACACTTAAGCTTTTTTTGTAGGTGAGGGACCCAAAGTCTGTTCTTGGCTGTTGGATAATTGACGTTCACTGAGTGTTGGTCAGGACACTGATAACAAAAATCAAAGATTAGAGAAAAAGTCCAAAAACTGAAAACAGATTTGTGTATCAGAACTTTGTTTTTTCTTCTTTCCTCTCCCATTAATCATCTCACGACCCCTCAGATTTATCTGCTGACCCTTTGGAGGGGCCCGACCCCTAGGTTGGGAACCACTGGACTAAACTAGCTAACTGTATATAAAGTAGTAGAAACTAGCTCCACCTCCAGCAGCTACAACAGTAACATGCTGCTCTAACACTGATGCTTCACTATTAATTAAAGCTGCAAGCAGCGTTGAACGGGCCCTCGCGCCTCCGTGCACGTCAGGCCGCAACGCAGTCGAAGGGCTTCTGTGACGGGCATGTAGATGTCTTCAGACCCGGGCTGTTTTCAGACAGTGCAAGAAGGAGATAAACATCACTTCCTTTATCCACTGTTTTGCCTGCTGCTGGTGCTGCTTCACTGTAGGGGGCGCTATTCAGCCAGTTTGCATCACTGATGAAATATTGTCATGTACACGTGTTCAGGGCGGGAGAAGTTTGGTGCAGACTGGAGCATTTACAATAAAGTTATAGCAACTTCCTCTGTCATGGTGAAACATCAAATCTCAACGGTGTGAGAATTTTCTGCAGGGTGAGACATGTCTGTCTTGCTCATACCTGTGTCATCAAAATCATGCAAGTTTTGGGCCCATTCACTTGAATTTCAATGAGTGAATTGAAAACTCTTGATGAGTTTGTGTGTAAAACAAAGTAATTTCCTAATTTTCATCAGGTCCATTTTTAGAAAAGTAAAGACTTTTGACCCACATGACCTGGTCAAAGTTTGATTGACATGTGACATTTAGCATATATATATTGATTGTCTCTAAACAAAGAAGAGCTCATTTTAGCCATGGACTGGTTCAGATGTGTGATTTTACCAACAAAGTGAAATTCAAATTTATAGTATTGTTCTATTGTGACAACAGATTTATGTTCTCATCAAAAACAGACAAGATATCACATGATTTACACGTGTTTCCTGTATTTTCTTAGTATACAGAAATATATAAAGCACCACAGAGCTTATAATGTGATACAGGAACAGATCAGTGCTGAATACTAGAAACACTGAACACTAAAAACATTCACAGATCTAAAAGTGTAGGTTCACATCAGAAAGTATTAATGCATGTATCAAATACATGACTTACACACTCTTATCTATGTGAAAGACATACAAAATATAGTCTACAAAGCTGACATGTTAACACTAGGGGTGCAACGGATCACAAAACTCACGGTATTGCAATATGAGGCACGATACCTTCCGCTTTTAAACGCAGTTTAAAACCGTTTGAGTTATTACAAAGTTTTTTAACAACTTTTTTTCAGCACAGTGTCATAAGTCATCAAAACCATTTACGCCCGTGGAGGAGATAGCGTTTGTTCGGGGGCCAAAACTGAGGCAAAGTCTTATATTGACAGGCTAATTGCGGACTTCCTGTGTGATTTAAGTCAGGGGTGTCAGCGTATGATTTGTAGGTCTTGATGAGTCAGTTTTAGTTCGATCTCTCTACGACATTCCTACAGGCCGTGGTGGCCATTTCAGTGACATCGGTGGGGCTAGAGAGCACATTTTGGCACTTTGGGGGTTAATTCTTACATTTTATCAAATTGTTCACCAGACCTGATGTGCGTAGTAAGTTTTTGAGCATGTTTAGGGGGTCAAATTTAGATCTGATGTCCCATAATAATAAAGAAACAAACACACGAAATACAATAGTGCCTTCACACCTTCAGTGCTCAGACCCTAATAATATATCAGTCAGAGGGACCAAACCACTAATTTTACTGCAATACTTTAACTACATCAAGCTCATAATACTTATGTACTTTTACTGTAGTAGGATTCCAGCTTCAGACAGCCCTCTTCTTGTAACTTACTTGTTCTGTTTGCGCAGCAGCAGACAGATGTGGTTGAACTCGGGTCTCTCTGTGGGCTCCTCGGCCCAGCAGCGCTGCATCAGCTGACCCAGTTCAGGACTGTGACTCTGCGGGTCGATGGTCGGCCTCAGGCATGGCCACTCGCCCAGAATCACCCGGTCCACGATCTCTGCACAGGGAGGAGAGGGTCGAGTCAGAATTCAGAGAAGAGTCATTACAGGCAACATTTAGCAGCCTGATTCTTACGTATGAGAGAATGAAGTTTGGTTATTGTACAACAGGATTTAACAGATTCAACCTGGTCTCCTACAAACTTTATTTGCATCTATTCTGCATTATGATTTATGTATTTACTAACTCAGGAGCACCTCAGGGTTGAGGGAGCTCAAGTTTTCAGATGATACTTTCAGATGTCATAATGTGACCTAAATTCCTTGTGATAACCAGCCGTCGTACAGTCTGAGAGGGGAGATCGTCACCAAATACGCAACCAAAAATAGATGAACGAGGTGAAAATCAGAGGAAAAAGGAGCAAATATGGACTGAAGAGGAGAAACTTTTTCTGTTGGATCAAACTGCCAAAATAAAAAGATACTGAAAAAAAACATCTTAATTATCAACTAGTCTGAAATAACAAAGAATAATAATAAGATGTTACCTTGTGAAGTGTTTTGTTGTTTTATTTGCTAAGAGCATGTACACAAAAACAGAGATTCCTCAGAGACTTTGACTCTGTTTAAGAATAAAACTATATTTATATATTTCTCAAGGATTGAAGGTTTCAATCTGCAGGAAACAATCTGAATGTTGGTTTCGACTGACAGCATCTGAAACCTGCTTTCTGTTGAGTTTTAACCCACTTTATGCAGTAATTGGGTTTGAACTTCTCTCTCTAGCTCTCTTTTTTCATTCTTCACAAAACTACTTCTGTCACTTGCGCTGCTTCTTGTCGTTCTTTTCATTGACAGGTCTAACAAGTGGTGCAGCCGGCAGCATAAAGATATGCAGATGGAGGATTGAGGGCCTGTCAACTGGGACTGGAAATTAGATGGAAATGAGGCTCGTGCACATGTGCCGAGTTTCATAATGAAACAGAACCATGTGTATTAGTTGTAGTTTTTCCTGCTGCAATCAGGACTCTAAATCCTGCAGAATATATTTGTGTCTTACAACGTGTCTGCAGGGGATCTTTAAACTTGTGAAAATCACGTTTCTCTGTAGAAACAACCATAAAGAAAACATTTTGTCATGCAGCCGGACAAAGACCCCAAATTAAATGAATGCTTCTTGACCTATAAAAAAGTCTCACCACAGAGTCAATTCAGTAGCTGCTGTGTAGCTTTCAATCAACTTCCTCAGCAGTAAGCAGATGGAGTTGGCTCAGTTGTCACAGGATGAACTTTCAATCTTGATATTAATGCTGAGTTTTACTTGAAGGCCAAAATTCCTAGAAACACACTTCATCTGTAACTCTGCTCCCCCTCCTTCTGTCCTCTGTGGTTTGGAAACAGAAACTTTTTCCACGTTGACTGTAAACTTTCTCAGCAACAACAGTGATTAACAGTAGACGCCACACTACAATTGAAATTCGAGCATGAGCCGGTTTTAAATAAATGAGGCCTCATCAGACGGCAGGCTGACAGCTCTGTGGCTGTTTTAGCGGTTTAAGCCTGTAGTTGGACAGAAAGACTGCTGAGTGATCGAAGCCTCGTCCAGCTGGCGGAGCGTCACTGCTGGCAACAGGTCACAGTTTCTTTTTCACCTTCTCCATCACACAGTCACTCTCTCTTCTCGCTTATTTTCCTTCTCCTCCTCCTCCATCAGGGTGTAAATCGCTGGTTTCAGTCATGTCATGCTCCGTCTCTAATTCCTCTCATTCAGTCCTCGTCACGACTCAGACTAAATCGCTCCAAATCCCTCCATCCGCCACCGCCAACTTGTCTGGCTGCTTCCTGCTTCCCCGATCGATGACTAAACACAGTTGCAGTTCCCAATCAGCTCGATTACACATATAACATTATTCATTTACATGTGAAAAAGTACACCGATCAACCAAAGCATTAAAACCACTGACAAGCGAAGTGAATAACATTGATTATCTCATTAAAATGGCACCTGTCAAGGGGTGGGATATATTAGGCAGCAAGTGAACAGTCAGTTCTTGAAATTGATGTGTTGGAAGCAGGAAAAATGGGCAAATGTAAGGATCTGAGAGACTTTGACAAGAGCCAGACTGTGATGGCTAGACAACTGGGTCAGAGCATCTCCACAACAGCAGGTCTTTTGGGGTCTTCCTGGTATGCAGTGGTGAAAGTTAAGGTGAAAGTGTTCCAAGGAAGGACAACCAGTGAACCTGCGACAGGGTCATGGGTGCCTAAGGCTCATTGATGCACGTAGGAAGTGAAGGCTAGCCCATCTTGTCCGACCCCTCAGAAGAGCTACTGTATGACAGGTTGATGAAAAACTTAATGCTGGCCATAATAACCAGGTGTCAGAACACACAGTGCATCACAGCTTGCTGCGTATGAGCTGCGTAGCTGCAGACCGGTCAGAGTGCCCATGCTGACCACTGTCCACCACCAAAAGCACCTACATGGGCACATGAGTGTCAGAACTGAACCTTGGAGTGATGGAAGAAGGTGGCCTGGTCTGATGAATCACGTTTTCTTTCATGTGTACAGCCGGGTGCATGTGCATCGTTTAACCGAAGAGATGGAACCAAGATGCACTATGGGAAGAACTGAACTGTGACGCTCTGAGCAATGTCCTGCTGGGAAATCTTTGACATGTACCACCTACCTACACTAAGTACATCCCTTCATGGCAACGCTATTCCCTGACGGCAGTGGCCTCTTTCAGCAGGATAACGCTCCCTGCCACACTGCAAAACGTGTTCAGGAATGGTTTGAGGAACATGACAAAGAGTTCAAGGTGTTGCTTTGGCCTCCAAATTCCCCAGATCTGAATCCAATCGAGCATCTGTGGGATGTGCTGGAAAAACAAGTCCGATCCATGGAGGCTCCACCTCGCAACTTACAGGACTTAAAGGATCTGCTGCTAACGTCTTGGTGCCAGAGACCAGAGGACTCCTTCAGAAGTGTTGTGGAGTTCTGCATCAATGGGTCAGAACTGTTTTGATGACACAAGAGGAACCTACGCAATATTAGGCAGGTGGTTTTAATCTTATGGCTGATCAGTGTATGCTAGAGGTAGACTGCATGTGGGGATCTAGCCGAGAAAAAACGGTTTCCAATTAACCTTTACATACTGTTCATATTCTGACCACATAAGAAGTAAAACTTCTTAACCACAAATCTATTTTTCATTCATAAATACCTCATCAGACACTTATAAATGGGTGATTAATCCTCAATGAAGCTTTCAGCAGAGAGAGTGTTTTCTTGAACAGTATGTAAGAGTTAATGAGCTGCTGCTACAATCAGGTGATCAGGACAGACACATGGACAAAATTCTGCCTTAATTAAACATGAAAGACAAGAAAATCAAAGGCTGCTTGATGCTACATCAGCAGAATAAGCCCTGATGAAGCCCCGAAGCTGCTGGAACACGTTCCTGATTTGACCCGATCTGACTTCTTGCTTGTTTTCTGACTCAAAACCTCTTCAGACCGCTTGTTTTTCTGGACAAAAACCCTGAACTGCAGCAGGTAAACTGCTTTTTCTTCTTGTGTTCTTAGAGATACTTATTAGAGAGTCATAGTCTGGTAATCTGTAGTACAAGCTCCAAACTTTCATTCCAAAAAACATCATTGTAAACCCGACTTTACCTCAGATTTTAACCTCAACTGAAGGCCTTTTGCCCAAAACGCAGCCAAACTAAAACAGAAAAATTGGGCATGTCAACTTTCCAGGATGATTTGTGACTGCGGTTTGGCCCTTTGAGCTTTTTTATCAAATTTTTCACATTTGAGAATGTTTACAGTGGAACAAATGTGTTATCAGTATGTGGCTACCAAAGTAGCAGCATAAAAAACCCCAAAACATGTGTCTTTCTGGATTCTGTCTGCTCAGACCACATTTTTCTAAACAGTATTTTTATTTTTTATCATAAAGCCTCAGAATGAAACGTGCTGGTAAGATGAGGAGTCTTAATTAATTGATTTGTTGATTGCTGTTAATAAACTGTACTCCAGACAGACAGAGTTTAAATCGTTTCTGTTTGGACCTCAATAAACAAATGAAGAAGAAGTTTCATAATCTGAAAACAATGCTGCAAAAGCATCTCAGGTAGGTAAAGTTCATTAGTTAGTTTCTCTAATGATCTCTGTCTCTTCCTCTCTGGATGTAGTTGAATCCTTCTGTCAAAAAGCAGCTGCAAAAGTAAAGCGTGAAGAAAACAAGCACTGACATGGAAGGATTGAAAAGAAACGTATCAATGCAAAATAACTGGAAACAAAGTGGTGCAAAGAAAGAAAATTACTGGAAATGAAACAAAAGAGCCCAAAATGTTTTGTTGACCTTGTGAAGTATCTCTTCATGCATCCGTGTCCTGATAATTATCCACATCCAGTCTTATTTTGTTGCTTTTAATCTTTTTTTCTTACTGACTTAGATTTTTAGGTTAAAATAAGAATAATTTTAGAATAAATAGCAATAAATTCTCATCTCAGCTGCTTGTCTGAAGAAGCTCAGCTGGAATGTAAATAAAAATCAAATATATTATTTTGTTTCCTGACACTCCGTATGCACTCTGTCTTCTACCTTTAGGACTGAGCGGGTCTCCCTCCAGGTAGAAGGCTCCTCGGCGCAGCGCCACCTCCTGGAGGATGATGCCGAAGCTGTAGACGTCTCCTTTCTGAGTTCCCTGAAGAGGAGGCGAGTCCATCCTGAGCAGCTCCGGAGCCATCCACAACCTCTCTGCAGGGTGGAGGAGGACAAGTAACAGGTTGGCAAGATGACATGAAATTTTAGGAGTCTTGCTGTTCTTTTACAGTATCTGGGGAGTATATTCTAGTGCTGAATTTACTTATTCGTTGATCAGATGGTTCCTGATTTATATAAAAATTTTGCCAATATTAGACTGTATTTCACCAGGCAGAGGTCTTGTTTGGTTGCTTATGTTTAGGCAAAATGAAAAACTAGCTTTTGTTAAATAAAAAAGGGTTACATAGAAAATGATACCTGGTTCTAGATGATGAGAATGTGAGCCCTGAAATTTACAAATGATAGACTGCTATTATAATAAAATGGATAAAAGGTTGAACATGCGACTCACGGGCGTAGTAGGAGTGAGCGTCTTTGCCTGAGTCGTTCACAGATCGAAAGCTGCACAAACCGTAGTCTGTGATCTTCAGGACGAAGCGGTTGTCGACGACACAGTTTGACGACTTGAGTTTACCGTGAGAGAAGATGACGCTGTTGTGGAGGAACACCATTCCCTGCAGAGAGAAGAAGATCAGAACTAAACATGTATGATGTGATATTCCAGGACACCACTGGAGACACATTAAATATCTGCACTTATAATAAACAGTGAAGAAGAATGTAGGAACTGATGAAATACAAAATATAAATATAAGTAAGAAAAGCACCTTAACGATGTCATTGATGAGAGAATATTTGAACATCCAGTCCAGAGTGATGCTGTCGTTCTCCAAGATGTCCTAAAGACACAAAATACAGACTGTAAACAAGACAGACAGACAGACAGAAAGACAGGTAGGCAGACAGACAGACAGACAGGCAGACAGACAGACAGGCCGACAGACAGACGGACAGACGGACAGACGGACAGACGGGCAGACGGACAGACAGACAGACGGGCAGACGGACAGACAGACGGACAGACAGACAGACAGACAGACGGACAGACAGACGGACAGACAGACAGACGGGCAGACGGACAGACAGACGGACAGACGGACAGACGGACAGACAGACAGACAGACAGACAGACAGACAGACAGGCAGACAGGCAGACAGACAGACAGACAGACAGACAGACAGACAGACAGACCTGCAGACTTCCTCTTGGACAGTACTCTGTGATGACGCAGATGTTCGGAGGGTCGATGCAGGAGCCGATGAATCTGGTCAGATGTTCGTTCTGAACGTCTCTCATCTAAACAAACAAAGGAACATTTTTAACACTTAAAACCTTCCAATACTCACTTTACAGTGAACGTGTTTCCATCCATCTGATTTTATGCACATTTTCAATCTAAATAAACCTGAACGGCAGTGACGTCATGTTCAAAGCAGACGACTCGACACAGTATCGACCTCTTCAAAGGGAAAGTATCATATCGCTATGTGATTAACCGTTTTAAATATAACTAAAATGCGATACCAAGAAATCCCCAACAGATGTCGACATTTTGACTATCAAACACTTTGAAAGAGTGAAGCATTTCCAAGACTATTGCTTCATAATGATTCAGTGCTTCAGAGAGCTTAATTTCCCTCTCACTACAGAGTTCTCACTGCAAAGTTGCTTGGATAAAAAGCAAACGTAAACAGATTTAGTGAATAAATGATGACGTTCATGAATCATGTGACTTAAACGTCACTGTAGAGATGAAAACATCAGATCTTTGTGGCGCAATGAGGAGACGTTCCACAAATTAATACATTAATACATTCTGCAACAGTATAATGGTGTGTGAGTGGATTGAAATGCAGCGTAATTTGCGTTTTCTTTTGCTGATTTTCTGGAAATTCTGTTAAAATTTGCACAAAATTGAGAAGGAAACTTGATTAGTGAGATTAAAAGTCTGAAGTCCTGCTAGCTAGCGTCCCCTAGAGGCTGCTGTATTCATTATAACGACTATATGCAAACAACATCCTGATGATTTATCTACTTTTACAGTCTTTGCAGTAATGGAGCTAAAATGTCATTAAAATCTGAGGGTTTCATCCTCTGAGGAGCAAAGAATGTGTTCAGTAAATTTCATGGAAATCTGCCTGTTAAATCTGGAGTTTTGTCCTGACGAAGGCACAAGATGAAAGGTCAGGAAGGCCGTCAAAGACATCATGATTTATCCTCCAGGCAGCATAAATTAACTTAACTTTGGACTAAAATGTTTCATGGACAAGCAGACCAACATTATTCACCTGGACTGTTTTTCAAATAAAACTCTGGGAGCAAACAGTTTGTTCTGAATCACTGATTGGAGGTTAAATGATCCCACAGAAAGGTTTTTAATTGCCAGTTTGGCATTTAGGAGCTCTGACATTTCTGCATTGGTCTGCATGAAAAAATATACACAAGAATCATTTCTGATCTCCAAATGATTGAATATTTCAGCTACTAGACCACGTTAATGTTTCTACTGTTGTATTTCATTTTGTTTTGCTAGTTTTTCACAGCTGTATCAAGTGGAGGAATCATCTTTTATACAACAATTTCTTCTCTTTCTATCATGGTCCTTTTTATAATCAGATCATGTGACTCTGATCTGATCGTTCCTCCTGTCATGTGATTGCTCTTCATTTTTTTTTTGAAGAATTGAAGCTTGTTTTTGCTTGAAACAAAAAGTTTCTCACTCACGTGTTTGAGTTCAAACAGGACCTTCCTGTTCAGCTCGATGCGTTTGGTGTTGGAGTATTTGATGGCAACGATGTTTCCCTGGAAGAACACAACACAAGAAAACTAAATCCTGATCCTGGTCTCAGCTTCAACCCAAAATCCTGATCCAGGATCTTCTCTGTCTCATCTTCATGTTTACATTTTCATAAAAGGTTGAACTTGTGTGTATTATCACATGCTTTTGTTTAATTTTCTTCATGACGACAATAAAAATAAGTTAAAAAAAAGTCCTGCATTTAAACTCCTACTTAAGTAAAAGTACAGAAGTATTATAAAGTATCAGCAGTAAAAGTACTCGCTCTGCTGTGACGGATGTATGACACTAGTTTAGTCCAGTGGTTCCCAACCTAGGGGTCGGGGCCCCTCCAAAGGGTCAGCAGATAAATCTGAGGGGTCATGAGATGATTAATGGGAGAGGAAAGAAGAAAAAACAAAGTTCTGATACACAAATCTGTTTTCATTTTTTTTGCTTTGTGTTGTTAACAAGAAATCACTCTTTGGTGATATTAATAATCATAACTATTATCAATAATTCTGTCATCTTGTTGTTTCCATACTGTGAGTTTGATCTTAATCTTGGTCTATTCTGTACACACAACATCTATTTCCTGTCTGTCCGTCCTATTTTCTGTGGTTTCTTCCATTTTTTTCCATTAAAGGGGTTTTTTGGGGAGTTTGTCTTCATCTGTATCGAGAGTCTAACAATAGAAGAAGTTGTGTTGCTCTGCAGATTGTGCAGATTTGTGATATTAAACTATGCAAATAAAAGCTGACTTGAAATTGACTGAACTACTTCTAAGACACAACTTTTTTGTGATGGGTCACCAGCCAAAAACATTGGGAACAACTGGTTTAATCTTTATCAATGCATTGTATTTTATAGGCTTGTCATATTTTTTATGTAAAATCTTAAGTAAAAAGTACAATATTTTAGAGCTGCAACAATGAAAGAAAATTAATCTGCAACTATTTTTTTAATTGAACAATTGTTTTAGTCATTTTTTTAAGGAAAAATGCCAAAAATGTGGTGGTTGAAGCTTCTAAAATGAGAGGATTTGAAGATTTATGTGTCATATATGATAGTAAACTGATATATATATATATATATATATATATATATATATATATATATATATATATATATATATATAGCAGTTGGATATCGTTCTGTTGATCAGAAAAAAGAAACACAACAAAGACATTTGCAGACGTCACCTTCTCGCTTTAAGACATTATAACGGACATTTTTCACTCTTTTCTGACATTTTATTTAAATTATTGTTAGTTGCAGCTCTTCAATATTTCCCCTGTAGCGCAGTAGAAGTATAAAGAAGCATTAAAACGAAATACTCAAGTGCAAGTAGAGAACTTGAGTAAATGTAATCTGTTACTTTCCATCACTGGAAACAGAGGAGAGAAATTGTCTATAATTACAGCTGTAGTCCTCTACTTTCTGTCTGACTCATCATCACCACAAACTAACAGGCAAACTGACCTTGTAGTATCCAGTCTTTGCAAAAACTTGCAGGTTTCCGTCTCCGGTCATCAGGGAGCCATAGTTAGAGCCTCTCTGGAGACAGACACAGGATCAGAGTGAGTGTGTGGCTGCTGACAAAGTGTTTCATTTCACAGCGAACAAAAGACACGATTACATGATTACATAAGGAAACAAGGACAATAACAGACAGGAAGTGTGTGTGTGTGTGTGTGTGTGTGTGTGTGTGTGTGTGTGTGTGTGTGTGTGTGTGTGTGTGTGTGTGTGTGTGTGTGTGTGTGTGTGCTGACCAGTGACAGTGTGATCCTGCTGCCGCTCCGCAGCACCTTGTCCAGGTTA
Source organism: Thunnus maccoyii (assembly GCF_910596095.1). NCBI lineage: Eukaryota > Metazoa > Chordata > Actinopteri > Scombriformes > Scombridae > Thunnus > Thunnus maccoyii. The sequence goes on along the minus strand of NC_056542.1, from coordinate 2,417,698 downwards.
CTCATGTGGATGTCTTCCCAGGAAACCCTCCAGAGCTGAGCCACCAGCTCCTTCTCCAGTTTCATCCTCCTGCAGGAGACAGAAACCAGTTACACACCAGCAGCGTCTCTGCTGCACAAACAACCACATTTATCATATAAAGTGAAGCAAACACTGCTTCTATAAGTCGGTGAGAAACGTGTCGAGTTTGTTTGACAGGTTGAGCTTAAAAAGATCAGATGATACTTGTGTGAAATAAAATGTAATCAAACATATAAACCAGTCACTTTTTCTTGTTTTAACAACATGTGGAAGTTTCTTGTTATAGCAACATATCAGTTATAATGAGACAAGTGTTTGTGATAAGATATATTAATTTTGTCATAATAAGATAAAGTGATGTGTCGTTATTACAAGAAATGTTTCTTTTTTTAAAAAACGGAATAATTTAGTATCTAATAATAATAATAATGAGAAAATATCTCAGAATAATGTAAAAAATATCTTATAACATGAAAAGTTTTGTGTTTAAACAAAAGAAGCTTCTTGAAGTTTATAATAAGAAACTGAGCAAATATTTCTGTCACTGTGGCAACAACATGCTGCTGTATAACATTTATAAGCAGTATGTTAACATTTGATACATGTTATAACACACTATAATATAGTTATAAGCAGATATATTTTAAGTCTTTATAAATGTTTTGTATTTGTCAGTAATTATAATATTTTATTTTATTACAGCTGTGTTTTACTATAATGTTCATTATCTGTTTATACAGCAGCAAACACCTCTGTGTGTCCACAACAGGAGTTATATTTGTTGACAAATATGTTAATTAACACTTATATTTGCTTACAAATAGAGCTGCAACTAATGATTATTAATTGATTAGTCTGAGTTTCCCACAGCTTAAGGACATGTATGTAAAATTTGACCAACAGTCAAAAACACAAATATATTTGGTTTATTTTCATGTATGAAACATAAAAGCTGCAAATCTTCAAATCTGAGAAGTTGGAACCGGAGAAGTTTTGGCATTTTTGCTTGTAAAATGACTATAAAATGTTAATTATTCAATTATCAAAATAGTTGCTGATTAACTTTCTGTCAATCAACTAATCATTGCAGCTCTACAGTGTTATAAACCAGTTATAAACCAGTTATAAACCAGTTATTAACTGTTTATAAACGGCATGTAAAGGGTAAATATGGGGACTTATAGTAAAGTTTTACCCAAAACTCTCACTGGATTGTCTAAATAGTTTTTTATTTGAGCTCTCACCTGTAGACGAAGATGGTGATGGTGAGGGTCATGGTGAAGATGAAGAAGACCACAATGGAGACCATCTGGTGGATGGTGATCGTTTCTGACAGAAGGAGAAAGACACTATTTAATGGCTGTTTAATAACTGAATTTCAACTGTGGATGAATATTAATGTTTATTAGATGTGCACATAAGAATCGCGATTCTGCCGATTCAGAATCGATTCACATTTTTCAGTCTTGCCTCGACGCTGTTTTCTATTTTTTCCTGACATGAATTAGCTGCTAAATCCCATAGATGGCGCAATGACGCCGCCCCGGACCCAAATCCGGAGGCAAGAAGGAAGTGAAGTGTGCGTCATGGAGAGAACACGAGCAATGGAGTACCTGACAGAAAACTAATACAACCTGGTCCATCGGATATGACGGCGATCATTTGGACATATGTTGGATTTTCTTATCTCGAAGGGAAGAAGGAGCTTAATGCCGTTATCAGGTGTTGCAGCGCACCTCCGCAGGTTTGTGCCATTGTGGGCTTATTTATTTGTAACCGCTGTGAAACAGTCAGAAAATAACGTTTTATCGATCTGATTCATCAGCTTCCTCACTAACGTTAGCAGAGCTCCCTCTCCTCATTCACTCTCTAGCTCGCCTAGAGTGTTAGCTAGTTAGCCTATAATAATCACTCGCTAATAGTGATCAATTATATTGTTTGCACTTTGCAGCTAAATGTAGCACGCAGCTGTTGTTTGTTTGGTTTTGTGAACTGAAGGAGGAATTTAAGTAATTTGAGGTTTTATTATTAGCAGTTTATCTTTGCAATCATTTTTATTTTTGTATTAAGTGTTAATTTGACCCTTTGTCTCAGAGCGGTTTGGTTTCCTGTTGACCTATAAAAGTGTCTGCTGCAGTCAGATGGAAAGAGTCACTCAAAACATCAATCTAGAATCAAATCTATGGATGTATTGAATTGAGAACTGATTTTGAATCGCAAATCGATTGTGAATCGAATGGTGAGATTTCCTGAATCGTGCACCCCTAATGTTTATGTACAGTTTCCGGGGAGACGGAAGGAACGTCAGAGTCAACAAAACACTACTGAAGTAAAACTAAATGACTAATTTCAACACTGTGTCCAACCTGCTCCGTCCCCAGTAATGCGTGCGTGACAAAAGCAGCTTCAGTGCAACATAAACGATTGTGAGTAAGTTTATTACACATCAAACTGTGCAAGACGCCTGTAATAACATCTTGATATCAGTGTGAAGCTGTCAGATTGTGAGATGTGTGATGAGTCGTAGAGCTACAATATAAATAGAGAAAAGTAAATGAGAGCAGAGACACGTCTGGCTGCTCAGTGTATTCTGTGTCATTTCAGTGTTTTATGATTGGTTGGTTTGTGGATGTGGGTCGTAGCAGATCTCACAGTGAGATCTAGGACACTGTCTTTGGATTGAAAACCAAAGATTTCACCACGTTTCTCTCAACTTTGATCTCAGACAGCCCAGAATCACGCATCCTTAAAGTAAAGCTGATTGGTTGATGCACTGACTTGCCAGGCAGATGGGGTTGTCGTTCTTGAAGCCGCAGACAGGAATGTCAGGAGGACAAACGCCACCCGGCCACTGCAGCGTTGTTCCGGGGATGGCGGTCAGCTGCTCCTCCGAACTGTTGTACACCAAAACTATCTGGAATAAAACAATTAAATATTAAATCTTAGTAAGAAATTTAAGTTATAATATTTCAGATTTCAGTCCTGGTTGATTTGTTGACATGTGAGGTTACTGGTGGTAACAGGAAGTCCAATTTACAGGACAGTCTCCGGAGGAAGATGTGTGAAATCTGACAAAGAATGCCTCAAGTGATGTCACTTGAGTCAGCGTCGGCTGAGGTCTTAGACTACAAGTTTAAAAAGTAAATCAATCTGAGGGTTTGGAGTTAGAAAGAAGTGAGGTTAGCAGACCTCCAGGCTACATTAGCCGCTACTAGCATAACACACCACAATCTGTACTGTTGAGTTAATTGAGTCAAGTTGCATTGTGGGTAATGTAGGCGCCAAGTGTTAACAAGAAGAGGAATGTGTGGAATAAAAAAAGACGATATCTCTGCTGCATCGATTTGGATCTTTTTTTCCAAACTTACACATTTTTCTTATAGATCTGTTGATATTTTTTGCCAGATATCACACATATATGCAGATTCTCTGGAACAAAATCATTATTTGTTTTCTTAAAGCAGCTTGAACTTTGTATTAAAAGTATTTAATCCTCTTTTAACAAAGAAGCTTTAAAAACTTTATCTGTCTTTAATAATTATAATTTGTTTCCTCAACTCTTGTTGTTTACTCTTTTTCTCTACATTTATGTTAAGTAATTATTTCTCTACTTTAATTCTCTATCTTTTCCAAGTTTTTGTTTTCACTGAAAATAAAGTTTTAAAAAGTTCTTCTTCTGTTTCGTTACAACAAACCCAGAAATACAGAATACATCACTTCTTCTGCTGCAGCAAACAGCCACCAGAGCAGCAAACAGCCTGTTCTATATGACTGTTTATGTGTCAAATTAACTTTGAACTTTATTCAGCAACAGATTTAAATACCATATTACCATCTATATAACCCTCCTCCTCCACCAGATTCATGAGAATTAGAGAGATGAAAAGCAGGTCGCAGGTCAGATAAAGATGACTTAAAGAATAATTTTACACCAACAGTAATATCACTTCTCTGTGCTCTGACTCTCATCAGTTTGGATAAATCTTACGTGATTTCCCAGAAGATTTACAGGATTAAAGAGGCGACGGAGGACAGAATGAACTTTCACACCGAGACAGAAACTATCAGAGTGTGAAGGAGGATGAAGAGAGAGAGAGAGAGATGGAGAGAGGAGTGAGGGAGGAAGAGGAAAATAAATTAAGTGCTGAAGAAAAACCCTCATATCGAGGTGGGTGAAGGTCACAGTAGAGCTTACCTGTGTGTGTGTGTGTGTGTGTGTGTGTGTGTGTGTGTGTGTGTGTGTGTGTGTGTGTGCACCTGGAAGGCGCTGGTGTTGGTGTCGATGTCCCACAAGGCGAAGTCTGTCTCTCTGTCTCCGTTCTCGTCCAGGTGGACCAGACCTGTTACACCTGAGGAACAAAGAGTTATAATAAAGTAAAGTAAAGATCAATACTGACTGTTTAGTATCAATTTATTAATCTGTATCTGTTGTTTTTTCTTGTTGTTTCTCTGTCAGCAGAGATTTGTCACTGATTCCTCCGTCGTCTCAGGGAGCAAATTAAGGTTCACAGTGAATTCATGCATGACGAGATAAATATGCAGGACATCTGTCATGTCAGATGAGGTTTATATGCAGATGCTGCTTGAAAGAGAATGTTTATTAACGAGAGCAGCAGCAAATACTGCTGAAAAACAGTAATTATACAGAAACACTGAAGCTGAGAAAAAAGGGTTTATTTGAAAACAACAGCAGCCACAAACAAAATGATTTCTTCCAGTTTTTTAACTGATTAATCAATAATTTGATACATTTATGTGATTTAAATGTTGCTTAAACACATCAAATCAAAGAGCAGTTGAGATTTCGTGTTACTGCTACTCTGTCTCCTAGAAATTACGTTCAAATACGACTTTAATGACGACAAAACTGCAACAGCAAATCAGTTTTTTGTTATAAATGTAACGCAGACTGAATTAAGTTTTCTCTCAACATAATGAGAAAATGTTAATTAGTGTATTTGGCAAGTTGCACAAATGTTGATACTGAATGTACGAGAGAAATGTTCACTGACGACGTAGCTGCTTGTTTTTCTCTGAATAAAGTTTATTATTATTAATTGTTTCCTCTTTTGGTCTATTTAACTCTGTATCTCAACATCACTGCAAATGAGGGAAATCTCAATGTTTTTCAAGGCTTAAACACACAATATGTAATTTCAGCCACTAGGGGTCTCAATCAAAATAATAACAAAAGACGGAGTGTGATGACGGTGTGAAGTAGCAAGGGATCATGGGAGTTGTTGTCTTCGTTGTTAAATAACCAGCTTCACCGGGATAGGATTACTCCAGTGTTCATCATTCAGGATGTTTTTACCTGCAGAGGTCTCCTCCTCTCCAGAACAAACATACATGCAGATTAAAATCGTTAAAAATATTAATTAAAGCTGTTTCACGTAAAAAATCAATATTTCTCCGACGATGTTTGGTGACCACCGGACTTCCTGGAGGGGCTGTTAGCCGAGCTGCTGCTAACATTTGTCCAGTTTATTTCTCTGATAACTTAAGATCCAGACGTCCAATGACTAAAATCCTTCTTCCGGCTAAAAGATATAGTTAAAAACCACCTAAATTTATCATGAAAATGTGGCTTAAAACTGAATAAAAGTCCATTTATAACAGTTTGTGTGGAACAACCACAACGCCAATGTATTATCTTGTATGTGTGTAAGTTACTCTTTGGTAGACGCCATTGTAGCGGACAAACACAGCGCCGCTGTATGCATCTTGTGCGTGTTTACTCTTTGGTAGAGGAGGTATGACGCCATCGACAGGCGACCAAATGAAACGGTCCGTTACTTTGATTAAATTACAGATTTCTCTGGGTTTGAACATTGTTGGAAACATTTGGGATAATGTAAGTACAAAACTCAACAACATATATAACATAGGTCTAGTTGTTTTTACACATTTTAATGTGGAATAATTACATATTTTAGCTTTAAATAAAAGTTTGAATGAAGAAGAAAGAAATAAAAAAGCTCCACAAATCAAGTATTTCTGATGTTACTGCTGAATATTTTCCTACATTATGGATTATTAAATGTGTGTTTTTTTTTTATTACATTATGAAAAGTGTTTGTTTGTTTCTGTTGTTTTCTTCTTATGTTCATGTATAAACCCTCCGACTAATCACAGTCTGCTCTCTCCTGCTCCATCGCTAATTGCCCTGTTTCTATGGAGACAAGTCTGGATCTTAATAGATAGCTACCCATCCCCCGACACACACACACACACACACACACACACACACACACACACACACACACACACACACACACACACACACACACACACACACACATTCTCTAACTGCTAATTGGCTGTAATTAACCTCTAATGGCTATTTTCCTTTTTCCCACCTATAAATCAGAGAGATGCAGTCCAACACCTCCGTCTCTCTCTCTCTTCACAGCCTGCAGTACTTTAAAGCAGAAACTCCTGATAATACTGATTTACAGTAGTAATGTACTCTCATGAAGTTCAGAGAGTAATAAAATACAATATAACTTTATTGTCCTCTTGAGTGGGAAATTACTTTTAGCTCACCAAATCATAAAAGCAGCTCAAGAACATGAGACACATAAAATATGTGAGAACAAATGAGATTTTAAAAAAAAGTACACTACAGTTCACACGTAAAAATACATAAAAAGCTTTAAATTAAAATGCTGATCTGCTTTTGGAATAAAAGACATCTTAAAAAATTTTTTGGTTGCCATAAAAAGAATCAAAAACATAAAGTTTAGGCAGCAGAGAACGAGATATCCTGACATGAATCCAACATTTCCCATAATGCAACTGGTCTTTTTGTTAGACGCTCCCTGAAACATAAACATCCACACTTCCAAACTCTGAAACACTGTTTACATTTTTGTAAATTTGTATTTAAGAATTTGGCAAAAGAAAATGGCAAAAGATCCACTTACTGGAACTTTTCCTGAGCTTTCAGCTGCATCACATGACCTATGTAAGGAATTTTGCACTAAAGTAATTTATATTCTTCATCTTTCTACATGCAGAGACTTAAAAAAAGTTAACAAGCACAGATTCAAGCAATTCAGCTGTTGTGTTGTTGCCTCGTAAAATATATTCAGTATCATGATGTCAGTTTTTAATGTTTCATACAAATCTGAGAACCTTTTATATTGTTGGTGGAAGAAATATTCAGATCCTTTACTGAAGTAAAAGTTTCAATACAGCAACGTAAAAAGTACAAAAACTTACAAGTAAAATTCCCACGTGAAAAATCCAAAGTACATAAGTATTATGAGCTTGATGTAGTTAAAGTATTGCAGTAAAAGTACATAAGTATTATGAGCTTGATGTAGTTAAAGTATTGCAGTAAAAGTACATAAGTATTATGAGCTTGATGTAGTTAAAGTATTGCAGTAAAAGTACATAAGTATTATGAGCTTGATGTAGTTAAAGTATTGCAGTAAAAGTAGTGGTTTGGTCCCTCTGACTGATATATTATTATATATGACATCATTAGATTATTAATAGTGAAGCATCAGTGTTAGAGCAGCATGTTACTGTTGTAGCTGCTGGAGGTGGAGCTAGTTTACACTACTTTATATACAGTTAGCTAGTTTAGTCCAGTGGTTCCCAACCTAGGGGTCGGGCCCCTCCAAAGGGTCAGCAGATAAATCTGAGGGGTGGTGAGATGATTAATGGGAGAGGAAAGAAGAAAAAGCAAAGTTCTGATAAAAAGCAGCATCGCCACTAAGACCAGTGACGACAAAGAAAACGTGTTAATGAATGTAATATTGACTGTGTACCGGCTGAAAAAGCAGCAGCTGGTGTTATTCTGATAACAGTGTTGATATGCACGGTGATGACGTCATGAGGGGGCGGGGTCATAGTGTCAGATAATGAGGCGGAGCGGCGTCCATGCAGAGTGAGTGGTGGTCCGGTGTCTTTATGTCGGTGGATGACATTTAGAGACGTGCTGATTGGACGGGGGGTGTGCTCCTGCCGCTGAAATGTCAGAGCGCTGAGAGCTTATTACAGTCATAAATATATCTGGACCGCACGTACACACACACACACACACACACACAAACACACACACACACACACACACACACACAAACACACACACACACACAAACACACACAAACACACACACACACAAACACAGAAACAGGAACAAACCAGGGTGTTTCAACTCTGACATCATGATATTATTTGCACCTGTGGCAGATATTCCTACATGTTTAAACCTAAAGCAGCTATAATCAATTTTTAAGTTGATATGTTGAACTTGTTAACAAACAGTTGCTTTATTTCCACGTCCAGCAGTTACGGAGCAACATTATCATTCATGTGGAGTCGTGTTTCTGTCCACCTGGTGAAAGTAAGTCCAATATTCACTCTCTTTTAGCTCTGTTTTTACTCTCTACCAACTCTTGAGGGAAATATCTGGCTCTTTAGCTGCTAAATGCTCCACTATGTTCACCAGCTAGTCTACAGCTAACTGTGTCTGTTTGCAGTTTGGTGCTGAGCAGGTAGTGTACAGCAGCTTTTTAGAGCTTTTTTTCTCTGAAAACGCCGCTATGAGACGCTGAGAGTGAACCAGAACAGTAAAGTTGCAGCCGGACAGATAAACAATGAGCTGAAACTCACTATAAAGCTCCGTAAAGCCGAGAGGAGCTGCAGAGTCTCTGATAATTCTCTGTAGGTTCATCACTACGAGCCACAACCAACACATTACACACTGACAGATCAGATCTTTTACACTGAAAGAAAAAGCTGATGTAGCACAGAGAAGAAGCTTGATGTCTCTTAGAATACCAATCAGGATGAAGCTGCACTGGTTTCCAAAGAATTAATCTCTTTAGTTTCAGTTTGTAAGTGAGACACAAACTTTGAAGTTAGAGAGCACACGTATCACACTCACAGTTCTGTTGGCTCTAAAAACGTGTCTGTCCCTGCGCTCTCAAACTTTACACTACAGACTGAACAACACACTGATTTGAGCTTGGAGTACTTTCTGTCTTTCCTGAGCCGGTCTGTGAGTCCAGCAGTGAACTAGAAAAACAACAGCACAGGTTGAAAATTCAGCCACCAAAAACGACTTTTAGTTACGTTTACGCCATCTAGTGGCTGTTCAGATGACGTCAATATAAAGTGACAAATGTTCATACTACGAGGAGGCAGGTTGGGTGGATGTATAGATAGACAGATGGCACAAAGTGAACTTAGCTGCAGGAGACCACTGTTCCCTGTTGAAGTTAAGTTTTTTTAAAAACCATAACTTCAATTGTCGCGGTGTTTACTGTTGCCATGATGACGGAGGTTGCATAACTTTAAAGAAGTATCTATGTAACAGGGTCAACTGTGCAGCATATGTATTATAATTACACAAAATTTGTACATAGTTAAATCCTGACGTGCTAATCCTCCAGGGTCAACAGGTGGAACATTTAAGGCTCAGTTCACTGTACGTACCCCCTTTTGTTGTCATACTTCATGGGAGAGGTTAGCGACGTTTGTGCACTTCCTTTTTTTTGAAGTTTGTTCATCAGTTTGGACTTATTGTACAGTACGGTAACACAATTCTGTTATTTAATTTGTGTAGGAACCTGAGTTAGCGTCACAACTGACTGGAGGATATTTTCTTTTCATTTACTTCTGTCAGTTGCCAGAATAAATGGTCGCCTCCACAGACACCCTGGTCCTGAGCCTCTTCCTTATATCACAACGCTAGAAACCACCGGATACATCTATAACCCACACCACGTTTCAAGTGATCATTTTAACCAAAACTCTGATCTTTCCCAAATCCTAACCAAGTGGTTTTTATGCCTAAACCTAACCAGACCTTAACCTCGGCGCTGTCACGCCATAAAACATAATTATTTCTTACAATCACTGCCGATAGAGGTGGCATATTAATAAAACGCTCCAACGCGACCTATGAGGATGTGTTGCTGCGGGGTACAGCTCATACAGACGGATCCCAGCGAGGGACACAGAACAGTCGGAGCAGCTGCGGGAATGTAAGCAGCCATGATGAAAATTGGCTTCAGGCTGTGTTGAATCAACCAACCACAGAGGCGTGATAATGGACCATCTAATTACAGTTCATCAGGAATGGAATACCATCAATCAGAAAACGCTGGTGGCTTCAGGTATGCAGGAAACATGTGGAGAAGTAAACAGCATGGGAACATCATGGGAGAGCTATAAGGTGAAGGCAGCTAAAATTAAATAAAAACCTTAAATAAACAACCCACTGTTATACAGTAGAAACAGATTATTTAAAGGTTCTATTTGTAAGAATCAGAAATTCTTTCTCATTAGTGACACCTGTGGCTGTTAAATGAGCTGCAGTTAACATCCTGTCGCTCGCACTCACGTGTGCTCGCGGTGTGATGTCTTTGTCCTCAGTTACACTTCTCATAATTACATAAACCATCTCTAACGTGTTTTGCACCGTGTGTCAGCGAAGCATCTCTCCCTCCTAGTCAGTCTCAGTGAGCTGTGGTCGGGGAGCAACACACTGCTGTGCTTTTATTGTGAAATTTGTGCTTATTACGACTTTTGGACAGCAACAGGAAAAACAGAAGGGGTAAGCTTTGTTCTGCTGTCGCTCTGGAGCTTGTTTTCTGCTCCTTTGTTTAGGAAATAATGTGCTCAGGAGTGGGCGACTTGGGTTTTTTATTGTGAAATGTGTAGTGGTTGATGGAGGCAGCTAGCTGTTTCATTAGCTGGAGAGCTGCTATCTGCAGGGTGTAGCACCGTTTTTGTTGTGTTGTCGTGTCGTTAGGCCTCAGAAATCAGTCCAAAGGCTGATATACCTAACCAACAAAGCAATTACTAATTGTAAATTGCTTCATAATTCTTACATGTAGAACCTTTAATAATGTTATATTGCTATTCTTCTATTTAGCCACTAACCTTAACAAAAGTGCTTTTGTTGCTTAAACCTGAACACACACAGGGTACTCAGGATACAAACCCTCATCCTGCATCTTGTTCGTCCACCCCGATCTCCTCCCCCTTGACTTCACAGCGATATATATGAATGTAGCTTCATTCATTTGAAAAAAACGTCACCTGTGAACAAAATCCTGGCAACGATTAGGTTTGACGTAATTGAGAAAACAGTTTAGTTATATATGAATGTAACTTCTAGGGGACAGGGTTGACATAGTGGAACATTTAGCAGCTGAAAAGCCAGATCTTTCCCTCAGGAGTTGGTAGAGAGTGAAAACAGAAGCTAAAAGAGAGTGAATATTGGACTTACATTCACCAGGTAGACAGAAACTCCAAATGAATGATAATGTTGCTCCGTAATTGCTGGATGTGGAAATAAGCAACTGTTTGCTAACAAGTTCAACAGCTTAACATTTATATTTAATTGATATGAATGTTAATCTTCGGTTTTGCAACTATTCTGAGCTGAAGAACATTAAGCTGCTCTACAGCCAGATGGAAAAGTGAGTGAGTATTTCTTTTTTTCTCATTTGAATTAAAAATGTACATGAACACATTTATGTTTTTACGGAAGTCATGATTTCTCGGCTGTCTACTTATTCTCTGTCTGATCCTGTGAACGCTGCCTCCACACATGAACTAATCCTCATTCATGCATATTAATACTTAATAGAGGGTGATAAGGCCACAGTCCTCTGGAAAATTATATATGAGGAGGGAGAACGAGCGTGTGTGTGTGTGTGTGTGTGAAAGAGAAGGAAAAGGCGTGAATGAGACGGTTAGAGAGGTGGAGAGTAATAAGATTTCATCAGATGATAATATCCATGACAAACAGGGCATGGGAGGAAGGAGGCAGGCTGACTGTAAAAACCATGAATAGGAGCTGAGATGGAGATCAGATTACAGCTTCCTCTCTCTGTCGCTTCCGCTCCATTAACTAATGGACAGACACTTCTCACCGTGTTTGATGGATTTGGGAATATTGCCACCCATCTATTGTGCTGCTGTGTTCAGCAGGTTCAGTTTTTCCTCAGGAGAGAAACGACAACATTAGTGATTCGTTCAAATGCTTAAAACCACCTTTGTTTACATTATCCTGACGTTAACCTCATGGCCGTGCAAGTTATGACGGTTGTCTCTCAGATGCAAAGAAACAAAGATAAACAGGTGCCTTCCTGCTTTTATAGAAACTAAAACCTGTGCTTACTGATTATATTTAAAGGTGGAATAGCAGTCAGGAAATATAACACTAGTATCAAGCTAAATCTTTAGCTGTATCTGGTTGGTTTTTTGATGCTAAGAATGTGATGAAAACCAGGATTTAATGGAGATTTATGAACTCAAATTGATTACATGCAACAGACGCTGGTGGCTTTTAAATGGATGATAAACCAATATACAATATGGTTGTTAGCTTTGGAAAACCCCCTTCCTTCACATCTTTCCAATGTTTAGTATTAAGGTGGGGGGGGGGGGGGTTGTGTTTTCAGCAGCTTTCCGAAACAGACAATCACACTCCACATCGTCATCAGTCAGCTATGTGAAGGTGAGGAAAGAGCCAAGGGTTTGTACTGCCACATGCAACACAATGAATGTCTTCCATTAGAGACTGTCCGAAAATATGTGCTGTTACCCCCGTATTTAAAGAATATCACGTCTCCCTCCTCTCTATAGAGACTGGTTTTTCACTCTGCCTTTGAGTGCAACCCTTCCTCTTTGTTGTTAAAGCAGCTGATAACAGCACAGAACAGAAAAGAGACGTCTGTTCAAACCTGACTAAGGTTATAACCTTTTGTAATGGCATACAGTGACTCTATTTTCAACATATAACTGATTCTACAGGATCTCCTAGACAGATTTCTTGGCAAAAGCGCGTAGAAAGTGAAATCGTTGACATACATTAGAGTGAGGTACCACCGCAGTGATGGCAGCTTGTCTAATAGATCTAATCCAGAAGTTTTCAAACTGTGATACGTGCGACGAAGAGACATGAGGAGCAACTTGCATCAAAACTCGTCCTCCTTCTTTGAGTTGCAGACATGATTCACATAGTTCATCATATCATATCATTATCTCTGACGTTCGTTGTGAATAAACCTCCATAAATCTGCTTAGAAATCCTAAACAATGATCCTTATAGCTCCAGAACTTGCTTGAGAATCATCAAGTTTTTAAGTTTTCTTCAGTATCAAAGTCATTCAGTGACAGTCGTCTGTGCGTCCATGTTACACTGCAAACAGCTGATTCAGCAGACTTTTAATGGAATCGATTTGAGCAAATGTAAATAAATATCGGATAGAAAAACAGGTCTGAATTTATAGCTCACAGCTCAACTTGCTGAATCCATGGTGATATCACACCGGAGAAGGAGAATGACAAAATCCATTATTATACAACACGTAGTTCAGACCAAGCAATCTGATTGGCCAACTAGACATTTAGAACGTGCTCAAATCAGCATGACAGCACACCTAGCCGTGCTCAAATGAAAAAAGCCTCATCACTAAAAATATCACTCCGCCATTCATTAGAACTACAGACTGTGACGTTGCGCTGACAACAGGTAGACGACTGGTGGTTGATTTGAATTGAGTTTTGAGTTGTCTTTGTCTCTGAACTGAACTGATTAGGGGTTGTAGGGAAAACAAAACAGATCCTTTGCCGAGTGGACTGAACTCTGAGACTGTGGGACGACTTACACACTCACACACACACACAAAACCCGAACCCTTCTTCACTCTTCATCGTTACCTGGAACCCCCATACACAGCAAAACGTAGCCATTTTCCCTTCAGTTGAGACTATATCTCAGCTTCCACTCCGTCATTCTCCATCAGCTGTGCTGATGCCACGGCGTTACTAGCTTAAAAATGTCTGTGAAGTTTGCGGACAAAGTAGCTAAATCTGTCCATGGAAAAAAAAAATTTTTCAGCGGATATCTTAGTTACAACAAGATTGAGCTAACAAAGTGTTTTTTTGTTTATATGTGAGGTATTAATTCAGTTTGGGAAATGCCGCGATCTCCAGAAAGCAGTAGTTGAAGTTGGCTAGCTAAGTCAGCAGGGACTAGAAATCGTCTCTGTTGCTAGGTCATTACTAAGGGTCGGTCTACTTGCTGGAGTAGTAAACTAGGTTTCATTACATAGGATTTTACTGACATGAGTGATTGTTTTCCAGGTATTAGTCATACCCCATGTATTTCCATGGAAATGGAGGGAACACAAGCAAAAAGTTTTTTTATTTTTAGAGCGAACTGCCTCACAATATGAATAACTTTTGTTCATATCTTTTATTTTGTTGGTAAATGTTGTGATGTAACAGTAATGCGACGGTAAAGCACACCCTCTCATGTAATATTATTAAATATCAACTTTTTCATGTTGCACTATCTATATTTTTATGACATCATTGATGCTGAGAACCTGTGGTTTGATTACTGGGAATCAAACTCCCCTTGAATGTTTTGAAATCTGAATGGTTTAGCTCTCTGTCTCTTTTATTGGTGCATTTAGAACCTTTCTGACAATGACAACAGTTGAAACACATAACGCAATGTATGAACTGCAGAAATGTGGTTAAAGTCACTGCTGTTCATTGTATGCATGTCCTGTGCATGTTTGTCCTGATAAGATATAAAAAATATGAGGAGACGTTCATCAAAACTGGCTCTACGGTGCCACTAGTGGTCAAAAACATCACTGGAGACCTTTAAATTACTACCTAACTAGGCTCAGCTTAATTCATGAATTAATTAATTAATAGACCTGATATTTCAGACAGAAACCAGATCTGTAAGACTTTATTATTTCTTTCACAACATCTGGAGAAGCTGTTGTAGCACAAACAGCACAGGGCAGGTCTGTTTTTAGGAGCCTGTTTTGGTCCTGAAAACCAAAACCTGTTGCTTAGTAACCAGAATTGCCTCATCATTGGTCTCACCTGCCGACGGCTTATAAATCAAAGATTAGGAAAGGATGACAAATCTCATTATAACGTCTCTGCTCTTTCATCACATATTGTCAGGTCACACTCAGCTGCAGAGCAGGTAAACAGGTTCATCACACAGCAACAGCATGAATACACATAAAACTACAAACCTCCAGAGCTTCAGTGAGTCTGTGTGTGTGTGTGCGTGTGTGTGTGGTTATGAGAAGAAAGGGCTAATCTACGGCAGCCAGCAGGAGACATAAACTACTGTAAATGACAGCTTCTTCGGTCCCTGCTGCCATCTCTCTCTCTCCAGGTGTCCATTTCTGCAAAGAGCAATTATTCTTTCATTTCAGCCAAAATGACAGCATCAGTTTTGAAGTGCGAGCCCCTCTTGGGGAGCGACTGAAATGGGTTTCAAATGTGTTTTTCAGTGTGACTGAAAACTGGCAGCGATCCTGGAAACGGCCAGTTGAAGTGGGAATTTAAAGAAAACGGACAGATAGGAAGAGAAAACACTCCCAGCAGTCCAGCAGATGGTTTACGTATTAAATGACCGAGATTCACAACTGTACTCACTCTACAATGAGGGGTTTCAAAGTCTGACGTTATGGGCTCCCTCACACAAACAGCCCCCCCCCCACCATCACCCCCAGGCTGATTTAAAATAGTAATAATTTAGTTTTTTGTCTGGTTTTCAACAGTAGGATAGAGGAATGTGTCTGTGTTCCAGGAATATAAGATATTTCACTTTACTTATGATAAACAATAGTTTGTTCTCAGCCCATATTATAAGATAAATGAGATAAAATGAGAAAACTGACAAGCAGCTGAGAAAAATGGTGAAGCTTTATTTTACAGGTCCTTTAATTTTATATTAATTTCCTGTGTGAAATTTTCTGTGTAATTTGCAGGTATTAAATGGTTTATTTCTAGGATACTTTACAGAAAGGGTGGTGCAATGAGGTACAAATTATAAGAAAAACAGGAAAAAAAACAACTATTGTACCAACTCATTATGTTGTTCACAGACAGAAAATACTCTATAACTATAGTTTTGTCCGTCAAACTACATATTAGCATATTAGATTCTTTTTTAAAACTCTATAATGAGTGAAGGTAATTCTTTGTATATTACCAAAGTACATAACCCTTTCAAAGAAATGTCCCAAGAATTACTGTCCTATTAATTAGTAGGTTGTAGTGTTACCTAAATCGTTGATAAACTCATTAAACATTTTTTATGAAACAACCTAATATGCTAATATATCTTTTGACACATAAAACTACACACACTTTTTTGTCTTGTTAAGAATCTAATTTATTGAGCTTTTTTGCAAATTAACAACTGCGTATGAACTCAAATACACTGAGTGGATTCCTACCAACTAAAAAAACTTAACCCACTTTCTATTTTTCTTATAATTTGTACCTTATTGGACCACTCGCTCTGTAAAATTTCCTAAAAATGAATCATTAAATACCTGCAAATTTCCAGGAAATAAGTATAAAATTAAGGGATCTGTAAAATAAAACATTACCAGTAAAACTAATGGATGAAAACCAGCTCTGCACCACAGAGACACCTTCACAGTCTTTGCTTAAATCCACATACTGTAGTTTTCCGTTCACATCTACTATCCATCTGTTTCAGATCCATCGAGCAACTCCTTCCTGGCTCAGGGAGAAATCCCAAATCACAGCCGAGCTCAGTCAGAGAGCTCTTTATTGCAGTTAATGCTCACCTGCTTGTATCAGAGCAGTCACATAAAAGAGCATTTATTTTATTTACACAACAGGTTCAGTAAATAAGCCTCCTATGTGGTCTCTGAAAGGTTTTGGGAAGCAGCTTCAACATGATCTTAATTAGCTTGATTTATGATAAATGAAGCCAGACATGGAACTGCTGCCTCAGGAGCAGAAAGCTGATAATGATGGAGTTGTGACTCCCGCTGATCTCTCCTGATGGCATGTCATAATAAAGCACACCTGTTGCCGAGGAAGACGAGCGGCTGATGTGAAAGGAGGAGGTGTGATATAGAGATCTAAAAAGGGCTCAGAGACGTGATGAATTATGAAAACCACCTGAGTGTGTGTGAGCTACAGGCACGTTTGGCCGCCATGAGGCATCCATGTTTGTTTGGTTTTCACACACTTCTGTATTATTTATCAGAGCTCAGATAAAACAGTTACATTCACACCTTGGGCCACAGAGAGAAATACAAGAAGTTTAAAAGTTAAAAGTGTTTTCTAAAAAAGCTCTTAAATTTCTACTCTACTATAGATTAAAGGTACACAAGTCACAAGAGTAAATGTTGTAAATTACACAAATAAATGTTTTATACTGGAAATTGCTGAGTATAAAAATGAAGCTTAATGACCAATTAACAGTCTACAATCTTTACAATTCATGTTACTGGGTGGAAGAATCATTACTCTTAAAGAGGACTTTTTCTGCACATTTCCAGCTCTATATTTATATTCTGGGGCTCTACTGGAATATTTTTGCATGATTTCCAGTTCAAAACTTATTTATCTTCTACTGGTCCTTTACGCAGCCCCTCAGTTCAGCCTCTGTCTGAAACAGGCCGTTTTAGCTCCTGTCTCTTTAAGGCCCGCCTCCTGATGAGCCCACTCTGTTCTGATTGGTCAGCTTCAGGAAGCTTCCTCCGGCTCCGGAGGCTACGTAAACAAACTATAGTAACAGGATTTCACTTCTTTTTCTCCTTCCTCTGAGAGTGGACAACGTGAACAACACCTTAGCAACCACCTTAGCAACAAAGGCTATGGAACGGATGGCTGTTTGTGGGCATGTGCGAATGATAGTAGAGGTAACTTTACAAACAAAGCGTTAAAACAGGTTGAAGCCCTGACCTTTGACTGGCAGGCAGCATTTCTACATATGTTCACCTCAAGTTTTGGACCTTTGACCATCATTCTGTCATCTTGCAGCTCAGTTGTTTAGTTCTAATTTAAACATCAACGTCTTTGCAACTTTTCCTTCTTTCAATTGCTGTTAAACTATCGTCAATGAAACTCAACATTTACTGCAAACATACTCACATTAAAAGTCCTCCAGTAGCTCAAAGGACAAAATTCTATCCTTTCCTAGTGGGCTTTTAATGTGAAATACATGCAGGAAGTGTTAGCCACCAGCCTTTATCTGTTTAAATGTTATTTTAATATCAGCTTTTATTTAAACATTTATGGTATTTATACGAGGCTCCAGAAATCCTGAAAGATGATTTTTTTTGTAGAAAAACAAGTATGAACAAAATCCATATCTTGTCTGCTTTTGGGACTTTAGGGGCTCCATATATCATCTGCTCAGGCCTTATTTGGTTGAAAAATAGCCTTTTAGTTTGGCACATACAGTGTTTATTGTGTTTATTATGTGCACTGTCCTTGTTTAATAAAACAATTGTTTAAACTCTTAATTGGATGGAAATTGAATTATCAGAATGAGTAAATTTACTCATTTAGCCTGTTTGGTCAAAGTTACACTAAATTTTCACTCAGATGTGTCTTTTACTTTGTTATCTACCTTCAGTGTGAACAGTTAAAGCTGAATTTTGAATCTTATCTGAAACCAGATCAACTCTGCCAGCATTTCAATTACTGTCATTCATTTTCCATCTCCACTGTCATTTCTTGTCATGTTTTTCCATCTTCTGCTCTCCATCCGTCTCATTTCTGTCACTCAATCACGCCAACACCCTTTTCTGCCTCCTCTCATCCATCTCCCCTTGTTATTGAAAGAGACCTGATCTCTCCTCTCCTCCCCGTCTCATTGTGAAAAGCCCCAGTGAGGCGGTGCAGGAGACCCCCAAAATAGCCTGGAAATCTAATCGTGTGAAACCAGAGCCTCCCATCTCGTCCTGACTGGGGGAGGGCTCTTATTTCTTGTCCACCCTGCTGCCCTCTGCTCCTCTGCCTGTCTACTATCTCTGCCTGTCTCTGCTTTCTCCTCTCTGGACATCCATCACTTTGTGGCCTTTAAACAGCGTCTGTATCACCGCAGCACCACCACATCTCTGTAATACCTGTGAGAAAGGCAGCCTAATGAGGGCTCTGACCTGGGCTGATAATTAGAGTTAGACAGTTATCTGACAGTTTGGAAAATGTTGCACAATTAAAATGCAAATAAAAATACAAATATAGCTCCAAATAATAATTATTACTATTTACACTGTAATGTAAACACCTTTAAACGCACAATATGTAATTTCAGCCGCTAGGGGTCTCAATCAAAACAATAACAAAAGACGGAGTGTGATGACGGTGTGAAGTAGCAAGGGATCATGGGAGTTGTTGTCTTTGTTGTTAAATAACCAGCTTCACCGG
The DNA here is from genome assembly GCF_910596095.1 of Thunnus maccoyii. Classification (NCBI taxonomy): domain Eukaryota; kingdom Metazoa; phylum Chordata; class Actinopteri; order Scombriformes; family Scombridae; genus Thunnus; species Thunnus maccoyii. The sequence goes on along the minus strand of NC_056542.1, from coordinate 2,398,464 downwards.
GATAGGATTACTCCAGTGTTAATCATTCAGGATGTTTTTACCTGCAGAGGTCTCCTCCTCTCCAGAACAAACAGACCCGGAGATTACAGGTAAAAACACTGAATAAAGCTGTTTCACCTAAAAAATCAGTGTTTCTCCGACGATGTACGGCGACCACCGGACGTCCAGTACGGGCTGTTAGCCGAGCTGCTGCTAACACTTGTTCGCTTTATTTCTCTTATAACTTTAGATCCAGATGTTCGGTCGGTTTCTCCCAGGAGCCAAATTATCCGCAGAGGTCTCCTCCTCTCCAGAAACAAACGTACACGCAGATTAAAATCGTTAAAATACTAATTAAAGCTGTTTCACCTAAAAAATCAATATTTCTCCGAAGATGTTTGGTGACCACCGGACTTCCTGGAGGGGCTGTTAGCCGAGCTGCTGCTAACGTTTGCCCAGTTTATTTCTCTGATAACTTAAGATCCAGACGTCCAATGACTAAAATCCTTCTTCCGGCTAAAAGATATAGTTAAAAACCACCTAAATTTATCATGAAAATGTGTCTTAAAACTGAATAAAAGTCCATTTATAACAGTTTGTGTGGAACAACCACAATGCCGATGTATTATCTTGTATGTGTGTAAGTTACTCTTTGGTAGACGCCATTGTAGCGGACAAACACAGCGCCGCCGTATGCATCTGGTGCGTGTTTACTCTTTGGTAGAGGAGGTATGACGCCATTGACAGGCGACCAAATGAAACGGTCCGTTACTTTGATTAAATTACAGATTTCTCTGGGTTTGAACATTGTTGGAAACATTTGGGATAATGTAAGTACAAAACTCAACAACATATATAACATAGGTCTAGTTGTTTTTAGACATTTTAATGTGGAATAATTATTCTGAGGCCAAATACAGTAAATATGTACGTAATTATTTACATATTCCACAAATACTATACTAAATGCTTTACAGGAGCTGGTGGGCATGACTGAAAACATTTAATCTACAGATGGTGTCACCAGGTAAATGTGAACACATCTATATATTGTTTTTTATTCTCTTTTCCTCTTCTTCTGTTGTGTTTTGTCTCCTTTCTTTTGTTTTCTTCTGTGTGCACTGTAAAGCACTTTAGAGTATATATAAATTAAGAGCAGTTGAGGATGATTTTTTTTTAAAAATCCCATTTAAATATAAGATCATTCACATAGAACATATTGATGATTTAGCTGTAGAGTCTCACCAGTAGTGAATATACAGTACTGTGCAAAAGTTGTATGTATCAATTAGCTTCATAAAAAGTTAAGTAAACAGCAGAAACCTAAATTAGATCGGTAATTGGTGTGAGCTCTGTGGGGGTCAAACCATCTGCTGCAGGACTCCTTGTTCTTCTTGTAGCTGAAGATAGTTCTTTGTGACTCTGGCTGGATGTTTTGGCTCATTGTCATGCTGCAGAATAAATTTGGGATAATCAGACGCCTCCCTGATGGTGTTGCATTATGGATGAGAATCTCAATATCTAGTGCCAAAAACATTTGCACAGTACTGTACATAAACTTATAAAGTTTAGAGTGGAGCTACAGGAAAAGTGATTAAAATCTAAGTGGACTTTGGTGAATTTGCTGAAGTTCTTTGAGAAATTTATAATGTAGTAGAAAGTCCAGAGGTTGTGATGTGTAGCACAACAAGCTAGTGAAGCTGTAAATGCATTTCTGCACATGCTCAGTGGCGTCTGTCTTACACAGAACTACTCTCTGGAGACTGAAAACATGCAGTTATTAGTCTTTGGAGCTGTTTCTAAAAACACCAAGGTGGCCAAACTCTTCATAATGAAGGAACATGTCACCCAGTGCAGCGGTGTGGCTCACTGACGTGTTTTTAATGGTTTCTGAACAACAATGGAGGAATAAGATATATCAGGCTTTGATACACACACAATACTTGTTAGTAGATCAGTTCATTGTTGGTTTGGCTCTGCAGATTCTTGAGGATTTCTGTATTTTTTCTGTATAAATGTGGCCTGATTGTGGCACTAGAGGAAAGGAGGAAAGGTCAGGTGGTCATTTGTTAGTTTTTTATCTTCCGCAGATCATGATTACCCTCAACAAATTTAATAGAAATTATTTTTGAGATACCTTGTCATGGACCACACCGACAGACAATATGAACATTTTTAAACAAACTAAGCGTCGGCCTCCAGCACTCGACAGTTGGAGGCGACGGCCGTCTCTTTACCTTCAGGTCACAGAAAGTGATGACAGAGAAGACACTAATGGAGGGTAGATGGGTGGAAAAACAAAGAGGTGGAGAGGCGGGTTTGAAGAGGGACAGACAGGAATGAAGAGCAGGACAAATAAAGCTCCGTACACACATGTGACCCGCAGTCACCTCCAGTGTTTTCACAGTGTGAGGACTGAAGGAGGCACAATGCAAATATACTCCATTAAAACTAGTCTTTATTTAAACTTATGAACGGATGTTTATGTTTTCATTTAGTTTTATTCCGTCCTTCCTGTGTGTTTGATCTTGTATGTTTTTATTTTTTAAGGCTTATTATGTGTGTACAGCACATAATAATATCCTTGATTATCACTTGCATTTTATATATTTTCTTATTTTTCTTAAAGAGTAAAAAACATTATAGTAGATTAAATTGTTTGTTAATTACAGAAATTTCAAATACACAATACGGTCTCTTATTTATGTTGAACTCAACATTATCTTATTGGAATTGGCCTTAATTAAGATTTGATTGATTATCTATTTTGTTTTCTTGTGTAAATTATTTCTACATATACTGTATGTATTCACATTTTCAATTTGTGTGTTAAAGAAAGAATTTTTTTTTAAAACCCTCGACTGAAGTGGAAAAGTTTGAATGTAAAAAGAATTAGTGACGTATATGAATCATGTGACTTAAACGTCACTGAAGAGCTGAAAACATCAGATCTGTGTGAAGCTCTTTTAATGGCATCATCTCGTGTACTCTTCTTCTGTAATGGTTTAATGGCACCGACTGGAGAATTACCGCCATCTGCTGTTTATCTGCACATGAAACGTGCCTTAATTTGAATTTTCTTTGGCAGATTTTCTGGAAATTGGGTTAAAATTTGTGCTTCATTTGTATGGAAACCTGGCTAATGATACACAGAAAGATAGGGTTAGTTATATTTACAGACAGACTGATTGATCGATCACAGGACAAAAAGTGATTTAACACTTACGGGATGAAATATGTCAGAAATAACATTGCGCTGAAACTCTCCTTTATTTCTCACTTTCCAACCTTTCATTATCAGTCACCAGTCTACTCCTTCTCACTGTGATCCTGTGACCCTTAAATAAAACACCACATATATTCTCCAACTCAGCCAAGCAAACAGCACCTGAACAGACAAAACCCTCAGGAAGATCAATCAAAGCTGCAGTTCTTTTCATTGGACGGGTCAGGTGAGGACAGCTTGTCATTGGCCTAAGATGATGAGTGTGTCAAACAAGTCTGACCTGACGACGAGGGCGACTGAGGAGAGAGACATATGTGTGTGTGTTTGTGTGTGTGTGTGTTTGTGTGTGTTTGTGTGTGTGTGTTTGAGCCTCTATGGTCCGTCAGCCCGGCTCAGTGTGGTTTGTGTGTTTTGGAGAAATTACAACAGAGGAAGTTGGTGGAGTTTCGTGTCATTCATCAACTGGATCCGCAGGCAGAACTCACCTCTGACGCACAGAAACCTCCCCTAATACCCACAATAACAACTGCTATCAGGCCTCATCTATACACTCACTGAGTACAAAACCTTTAAACAGAACAGAAAACTTCACATTTAAGACTTTTTGGAGGAAAAAATTACATAAAAGGAAACTTTTTGTGCTCTCTTTTTATTTCATTAACTAAATATCAAGCAGATTTTGCATGGTAGAACTGCTGACCTTTTCCAAAGAATACATTTGTGGATTGATTTCTGGGAAACTACTGGTTTTAATTCACTTTCAGTGCTCCATAATTCAGCACTTTCAACAGAGACTTGAACCTTACTGCAGAGTCAAGATTGAAATTACACATGTATCAAACAGCAACCACATCCAGCAGCTACTCTTTCAGGAATACAACAGAACACAACAAAAATGTTGTGTTTTGTGCTGCTTTGTATGTACTTCTTGTTGAGTTTTGTGTTTTGTGCTTTAATGTATATATATGTATTGTTGTACAGTTCCATATATATTTTATTGTTGAGTTTTATGTATTTTACAGGCTCATCTAGGGACGGGCATCGCAAAGTAGCTTAGGCTATACTTTAAATGTTGTGGTATGAGGCACAAGTTCATGCTATATACTTGTCCCTAGACAAATAAAGATTAAATAAATAAATAAATAAATGAAGAACTGTTTACAGATGTTCCACGTTTTAATAAAGAAGATATATTATGTAACCAGCACACTTGCATCAGATTTTGTTGCATCATTTCCTGTGAATCTGTGCATGTTCATGGACTCACAAATCCATTTTCCGCTGCTTATCTGGGACCAGGCCGCAGTGGCATCAAACTGATTAAAGAAACCAAGACATCCTTTACCCCAGCAACATCCTCCAGTTCCCCCTTGGGGATCCCAACATGTTCCCAGGCCAGAAGAGATATGTAGTCCCTCCAGCATGTTCTGGGTCTGCCCCAGGGTCTCCTACCAGTAGAACATGCCTGGAACACCTCGAGAGGGAGGCATCCAGGAGGCATCCTAACCAGGTGCCCAAACCACCTCAGCTAACTCTTTTCAATGTGAAAGAGCAGCAGCTCTACTCTGCTCCCCCTGGATGTCCCAGCTCCTCACTCTGTTTTTAAGGCTGAGCCCAGACACTCTCTGGAGGAAACTCATTTCAGTTGCTTGTATCCACAATCAAATTCTTTTTAGTCACTACCCAAAGCTTGTGACCATAGGTGAGGGTTGGGATGTAGACCGTCTAATAAATTGAGAGCTTTGCCATCTGACACAGCTCTTTCTTCACCACAACAGTCCAGTACAACACCTGCATTACTGCTGATACTGCACCAATCCACCTGTCAGCTTCACGTTCCACCTTACCCTCACTGGACAAGACCCTGAGATACTTGAACTCCTCCACTTGGGGCAGCAACTCACTCCCAACCCAGAGGGAGCAGTCCACCTTTTTCCAACAGAATCCCATAGCCTCAGATTTTGGGGTGCTGGCTCTCATCCCGGCTGCTTCACATTCGGCTGCAAACCGTCCCAGTGCCTGCTGGAGGCCACCGTGTGTTGAAGCCAACAGAACCACATCATCTGCAAAAACCGAGAAGCAATCCTGAGGTCCCCAAATTGGACTTTCTCCTCCCCAAGGCTGCATCTTGAGATTCTGTCCATGAGAATCACAAACAGAATCAATGACAAGGGACAACGCTGGTGGAGCCCAACACCCACTAAGAACAAGTCTGGCTTATTGCTGAGAATGCAGACACAGCTCTCAATGAGGTTATATAATGATCAAACGCCTTGCAGCAATGGTCCCGATACCCCATAGTCCCACAGCACTAGCGACAAGGTGCCCCAAGGGACACATTAGTAAGCCTTCTCCATGCCCACCAAGCACATGTAGACTGGATGTGTGAACTCTCATGACCCCTCAAGTAGCTTTGCAAGGATGAAGAGCTGGTCTACTATTCCACAGCCAAGACAAAATCTGCATTGTTTCTCCTAAATCCAAGGTTCACCAATCAACCAGAGCCTCTTTACAGCACCCTGGCATAAGCCTCCCCTAGGAGGCTGAGTAGAGTGATACCCTGATAGTTGGTGCACACCCTCCGGTCCCCTTTTTTGAAAATGGGAACCACTACCCCTGTCTGACAGTCCATAGGCACTGTCCCCAATATTCATGCGACACTGATGAGGTGTGCCAGCCATGACAGCCAAACAATGACCAGAGCCTTCAGCATCTCAGGGCAAATTCATCAACACCCGGCGCCTTGCCACTAAGGAGCTTTTTGACTACTTCAGAGACCTCTGCCAGGAATATGAGTCAGGCTTCCTCTGAGTCGTCCAATTCTGCTCCTCCATAGAGGGCATGTTGGTCAGGTTTAGGAGGTCCTCAAAGTGTTCCTTCCACTGCCCAACAATGTCCCCAGTCAAGGTCAGCAGTTCTCCACCCCTACTAAAAACAGCCTGGGCTAAGCCCTGCTTCCCCTTCCTGAGTCACCTGACAGTTTGCCAGAACTTGCAATTAGGCATAATTAGATGCAATTAGATGCAAATTTATCTGGAGCGGAACAAGGACACTGAGTTGAAAATATTTCAATTTGAACAAAAAAATTCATGCAAATCCCAGAGCTTTATGAATCTGCTCTACAGAAATAAGAGAAAAAAAGAAGAAAGACTGGAGGGAAATAACAGAAAGAAACTGGTGAGTTCTGAGTTCAGTCAAAAGTTGAACTGAACACAAACACAAAGCACACTCTAACAGAAATGGTTATGCATCTGTTGCTAGCTAGCTCACAGTTAATGTACAGTTGGTAAATTGGCTGTTTGGGGTGAATAAACACAAACATGGTGTGATAGACGCTGGGTCAAAATTTCCTTTCCTTTCTTTCTGCAATCTACTGTTTTAAAAACATGCACACAGCGAGGTCCATCAAAATAAATATTTCACAGCAAGGTCCATCAACATTAAAACACGCCACACAATTCTTCTCCAGTACACCATTCTTTATTCACCACATGAATTCAGCTATCTCACTATCATCAGGGTGGTGCCTGAGACTGCTTCTGCATCCATTCTCCTCCCTTAAATATATGGGAGTTGAGAAGGTATGTTTGTCAAAGAGGGGTGGATTTGGAGAGATTGCTCAGTAAGAGGGAGGCTTTCTATATTTCTAAACTGAGCACTTTAAGCCTGAGAGGGTTAAATGATGAATTAGCTGAGACTTTAAGCCATTTTTGTAGAGTCTACTAGGTCATATTTGTTTTCAAATGAAAAAGTGTTTTTACAGGTTTCATTTGGAAACAATTGGAAATTGCAGTGCATAGATGAATGAATTGACTTCAATGTGATTAACTTTGTAATTGCTTGGGATTATTCATAATGTACACAATACAGAATTTGATTACTCGAATTGGAAGATAAATGTTCCACTAATCGATGGCTTGAGACAAAAAAGTACATGTTCAAGTACTCTAGAATTTGCATCAACAACAAGCCGTCTAACAGTACTGACCTTTGAGGAGCCAGAGAGGCCAAAATGGCAGAGGCAATTGTAGCTTATTATCTGTGTTGCACCATACAGGAGTTATTGAACCTCCTCCATCAGAGTAAAAACTGTTCTACAAAAGGTTTTCAGACACTTATGATACAGGAGTCGATGGTACAAATATGTCTTTTGAATAAACTACCACCAACTATTTACATTACCATCATTTCCGTATTTATTTGTCATTTTCAGAGGAACACAGAGCCACACATGTAGCCACAAGTTAGGAGCTTTCTACTGGTCAAACAGACGCAGAGAACCAAAATTAATGAATTTTCAAAATACGAAAGGGTGTGTAGAATCTAAGAGACACTGAACTGCATTTAAAGTGATTTCCAGTTAACTGTCTTAAACTTTGAACAACCTGATTTTTTTTACAGAGTTTAAACAGTTTTTTAATGTTATTTCTTATACAGAGTCCAACAAAGCTGCTATTCAGTGAATAAAATCCCAGGTGATTGTGGTGTGAAGTATTTTGAATATATTTGCAGTAATGGTGGTGCATTCAAGCACACCACATAATGAGCGGCTATGACTCAGGAGGTAAAGCAGTTCGATCCCGGATTCCTCTGCATATCGAAGTGTCCTTGGGCAAGATACTGAACCCCAAATTACTCCCGATGGTTGCGTCAGCACCGTGTGTGGTAGCCTGCCGCCACTGATGGTTGAGTGTGTGTGTGAATGGGTGAGTGAGCAGCAGAAACATTGTAAAGCACTCTGGATGTAAAGTGCTACATAAATGCAGCCATTTATTTACCATTTTACATGATGTAATTTTGAAAAGAAAAAAAAGGATAGATGACTAAATGTTGACTGTAAGACATTTTTCAGTCACTTAAGCTACAGAAACTGTATGAAAACTATGGTTAATGTGCTTAAAATGCAAAACCACAAATAATTGACCCCTGTTTTCTTCTTATATTGAATATATTGAAATTGCTGCATTATAAATGTTATCCTTTACTGTTTTCATCAGTTTTCATTGAAAAATACTAAGATTTTCTAAAAGGAGCTGATTAGTTTAAACTGATTTTCAACTGAATTTTATGTCATAGTGCAAAAACGAATCACTGCAGTACATCTAATTCTCAGCTCTGATTTGCTGAGACATTACATCAGCCATCACAAAATCAACAAACACATATGTGACAGCATCAGCAGTTCAATTAAAAATGAACACAGTGTTAGAGTGATTTGAGAGCAGCTGAAGGAGGAGTTTCCTGTTCTCAAACAGAGCCACATGCCTCCCACCTGGATCTTATTAATAGACTCTTGAACGTAACACGTCATCAGGATAAAGTGGAAACAATTCCTGTGACATCTCCTCCTGCAGCAAACGGAAATGTGCTTCCAGGGAAGCCAGAGGCTGAGAGCTGAACGGAGCTGCTGCTGATCTCTGGTTTCTGCTGCCAGCAGAAATGAGACGCTGGCATTTTCTTTCCCTCTTTGTTTCCTCTCCAGGATCCTGAGGAGAAGCTGAAGGGAAACATCTGCTCGTCCCCCAGAAACCAAAAGAACCAACCAAACTGATGTCTTTTCCAGTCTTGGTGATGTGAAGCAGCCCGCTCAAAATGTTACCACCACAACTCTGCATTCATATTTACGGCACCTTCTTTTGTTACAGCCAGGGGCGCCGCCAGGGATTCTGGGCCCAGTGAAAAGATATCACATGGGGCCCCACCACCCGACCACCACAGGCCACGCTAACCCTGCGGATGATGTAACAACACCTCCAGAACCCAATCGACCCATTAAAAGCTTTGAATAGCTTAACCTTTGCAGGCTTGCAACTCTCTTGTCGTCCAATACTTACTGTACAATATATACAATATATATAAGAAATGTGCTAAAGGCCAACTTAAAGTCTAAATGTAATTTTAATGGTAAAATTCTTGAATGGACAAACAATAACAACAAATAACAAACAAAAGAATAAAATTAGCAGCAGATTTTTCAACTATCAGTTCTTATCATTGAAAAGGATTTAATCATTTTTCTTTTTGTCATAATAATAAATGATGAAATTCCCACTGACATGTCACTCAACACAGTGCTGCTCTCCCCTTCTTCAGTTGGGAGCAGGGCTGGTTCATTAATGGGGAGATGGGGAGACAAGGCTGCTGAGCCTGAAGCTGCATCGGTTGGGCCTGGCACCAGGCAGAGCAGGACAACCGATTCAGTATGAATAGTTTGGTAAAAGTTTTCTGTGAAGATGTTAAGTAACTAATCTTAGGAGAGCAAAAGTAGCCTCTTTCACTATGGACTAAGCTAACAGGTTCATTTCCACCACTCACAGACTACACTCACTTTCTTTGGGGAAAAAGTGGGTGACGTACTGTCGCCCTTTCTTTTCTTTCTGCTGAGACATGATGCTCCACCGGAACTCCTCACTCACAATTCACCGCCAGCAAAGTACCGTTCACGCCTGGTTTGGGGGCAGGACCCAACCATTTCATGTCAATTGTGTCCTCTAATGTTTGATTGTCTTGCGTCACTTTTAAGTCGCTGTGGATAAAAGCGTCTGCAAAATAAATGTAAAGTTCCAGTAAATCTGGTCAGCAAAGAAATTGACAGAACAGAAATGAACAAAATACTTGAATGATGCATTAAAATTCATCATTCCCTGAAGTTTCAGCAAAATCTGATCCATGACAGCAAGACTCTTTGAGTAATGATGGATAAGGGAACAGACAGAAGGACTGACGCCGGCCTGAAGTCCTTCAGTCAGCTCATTTTCAGCAAAACTGTCCAAAGAACTTTGAATGAGTAAACAGAATCAAAGCCAGACGAAGCCACAGAGTTAGTCGAAAAACACATATATTATAATTTCTTCTGTGAAACATTCACATCTCATTCTGACTCTGACAGGCAGAGGATGTTCTGCTAATGTTTGTTTTTGGTTTTTTTTTTTAGACATTAAAATATCTGTGTTTTTGTTCTGTTCCGTTTAAACCAACAGCTTGAATTAGATTCATTCTCGGTTTGTTTGTGTTTCACATTTCTGCATTTTAATCATTTACTTAAGAAAACTTTTACAGAAAAAACTTCTTCAGCGGTGAACATTTTATTGATCAAAGGTCACGGCAACAACAGAGAGAGAAACCTATGAGATGATGGAGGAGAAGGTAAGAATATTCAAGGAGAGAGCTATGTTTTAACAAAACATGTTGCTTGATACTGTATCAGTCCTCCTCCTCCTCTACTTTCTTCTGACCTTATCTATTGCTTTTAAAACAGGACAAACATTGGGGAAATCAAGGTAAAACAAGTAAATCATTTATTTTCAGAGATTAGAGCAGAGCTGTAGAGTAATATGGTGGCTTTTTAAAATGCTCTTAAGAATATTTTTTTGCCGATGTCATCTGGTTTGTGTTTTATGAATCAAACAGTGATGGATGATGCTTGAACCCAGCTTTCCTTTCTTCTCTAAGACGACAGTATTTCCTCTGACAGCAGTAGGGTTTTGGTGGAGGTCAGAGGGCAGGACAATAAGATAAACTGATACTTTTGGGGCTAAAGATGATGTATGAATCTCATCTCTGCAGAAGTCTTTTACTGTAACAAGACACAGACCTCTGCAGACCAATCTGCAATGATGTAAGGTAAAGCTCAAGAGAAACACATAATGAAAAGATGGTAAAATATGATCATTGTTTTTCAGCGAGGATTCAGTGACTCAGTTACAGCAGGAAGCAGGAAGCAGTTGTGCTGCTAAAGAAAGACGACCTTGATGAACTTCAGGGTCCTTTTTATTTTAACTGAGTCTGGGGGCAACTGTTATTTCAAAAACCCAATTTTTGTTATGGTCAACATCTGCAATAGCCATTCAGTCTATTTACTGTGTGTTCACCTTACACAGTACTTTTCAATAAGGCGACATTCTCGTGCAGGATTCAAACCTTCATGGTACAGCAGGTAAATTTATCTTTTATCTTTTTTTAACCTGTCATTGATAACAGCCTTCCTCTCTGCTGCCGTATAAGATCTGTTTTAAGTTACCGCTAATGCAAACCCAACATTTCATCGAACATGGCATTACATTAACGCAATTCTATGTTTATTATTATTTGCACATTTGCACTATGATCTTTTGCATATTCCTAGTCAATATACTGTATGAACAATACATTTCCTTTGCTTCATTTTAAACTCTACCAGCTATTTTCAGTTTAGAATATATTTTACATATTTTTACATATATTTTTACATATAGAAAATTTCTGTTTCATATTATTTATGATTACTTGACTTGAATTTATTCTCTTACTTTGAATAGGTACTTGTGTGATTGTTATGCACCACAACATCAATGTAAATTCCTTGTATGTGCAAACCTACTTGGCAATAAACCTGATTCTGAAAAAGACACAGAGTCAGATGTTATATCCCAAAGATATGACTGCACAAAAGTGGAGTTGGAGACTCAGCCAGGCAAATATCCTCTGTTGACGAGTTGGAGTGCGCCCTAAGACCCGCCGCATCACGACTACTACAACTATTGAGCCTGAAGTTGGATGCAAGGACGTTGGGACAACAGGTTCAGCCGTAGCTCTGTCCTCACTGATAGACCTGCAGGAGGGATGAAGAGAGAAAGCTCAGATATCCGCTGTTGTCTCAGCAGACGAAGGGCCTCAAAGGAGCATCATCTTCACATCCAGACTCGCCTCCTACTACCACGCGCTGTAAAAGTCTCAAACGTTAGCAGAGAGGGAACGAGAGGGCAAAATAACTCACTGATCCACGATGGTGAGTAGAGGATGATACCACATGGTGGGCACACCTGCACACACAGTAAACTTATGTTGGGAGAGTAGACAGGGACGGTCGTTACATACTGGCAGTCCCAAATAAGTTAAAAGAGCTGGAGTATATGACAGCTTGTAGCGCACATAACAGTTCTCCACTGAGATGACAATGTGTGCTTAACATTCTGAGAGCTGGCGGTGTGTCACATTCAATATTGAATGAGTTATGATGCTGCTGCACATATGAAGCTTAGCGTAAATTCAGGCAGGAAGACTATCTTTAACCATTCATTCATTTCCCTCTCCTCTCTCTCCTCCCCAATCCTGCCGCTTTCGCATCAGCTGTCAAACTTTAAAATCCGTTTCCCTCTCTGTCGCTGCCAGCTGTCATTCCAGAGCGATCATCGCGACCCCCCTCCGCCCCATCCACCTCCACGGCCGCACCCTGGAAGCTCTCTCCTCCTCATCCCAGATCACCATCTCACCTTCTCCACTCCGTTACTTCAGCACCAGGCCCGAGTTCACCAGAAGCCACTACCACACCTCCAAGATCTACGTCTCTTCATCACCACCACCAGTGTCTAGACTCCATCGGGGGGGGTGTTATCCTATACTACTCTCGCATTCACCTCCCCCTTTCATATCCAGTGACATCACGATGGGGTCTAATCGCCAAAGACTTTTCCACCTTCATTCTATCATGCTTGTTCAATAAATATCATTTACTTCATAAAGAAACTGAGTCTGTCCTGATTGAAATGTCTGCCACTGCCATCCCTCTGAGAAGAGCTGTGCAGGAGGACAAAACTCTCATAGAGTGGGCACGAATACCAGGCGGAGGGTTCTTTCCCCGCTACGACATACAGTACCCCTGTCTGATAGCTTCACACAGCCAGTGGGCCAAGCGTTGTTTCCCTGAGAATGTTCTCTATAATACACATCATGTGTTGTGCACTTTCACTGTAGGTTTTATAGGTTACTGCCTGAATTTACTTAAAAATACACTTAGCAGAGGACACATTTTTGATGCTCAAAATCTTTAAAAATTTAAATAATAACTTTATTTATATAGCACCTTTTAAAAACAAAGTTTATAAAGTGCTTTGACTGACAAAGCAAATGCAGTACAATGCAAAGCAAAGACAGATCTGACCTTAAAAAGATGGTGGCCGAGGGCAAAGAAGGACAATAAAGAGATGATAAAAAGTTTAAAAGGAAGATGAAAAGTTTAAAAAAGTTTAAAAGAAAGAGGACCTAAAGACAACATTACATAAAAGCAAGTCTGTAGAAATGGGTTTTAAGAAGTGATTTAACAGTAGTCAGTGACTCTGCGAGCCTTATCTCCTCAGGCAGGTTCTTCCAAAGTCGAGTGGTCCTGATGGAAAAAGCACCGTCACCTTTAGATTTAAGCCTCGACTTTGGAACAGCCAGAAGGGCCCCAGCTGAGGATCTAAGGCTGCGGGCTGGCTCGTACTGGGTCAGCATATCTGTTATCTAGCTTGGAGCTTCAGACCGAGACGTGCTTTAAAAGTGATCAGTAAAATCTTAAAATCAATTCTAAAACAAACAGGGAGCCAACAGAGAGAAGCCAGAATCGGGGTGATGCGATGTTGTCTGTTAAAACCAGTAAGAAGCCGAGCTGCTGCGTTCTGGACTGGTTGGAGGCGGAACAGGGATTTTTGTGTTATACCGGAGAGGAGGGAGTTGCAGTAATCTAGTCTAGAGAAAATGAAAGCGTAGATGATTTTTTTAAGGTGGGAACGGTGGAGCATCGGCTTAATTCTGGAGATGGTTCTGATTTGGAGGAAGCAGGACTGGACAACTTTGTTTATGTGTGGTTTGAAACTTAGACCTGAATCAAACAGTACTCCGAGATTTTTGGCAGTGGGCTTCATGTGGGTGGATAGGGGACCAAGACTGATGGGGTTATTTAGATTAGGGGGACTGAACAGTATGACTTCTGTTTTTGAATTGTTGAGTTGAAGGAAATTTTGTCATCTTATTGATATTTCTTTTCTTGTCTTTATTTGCATATTTGCTATTGAGGAAATCCAAAAGTAATGGAAAGTAATCAGTTACTTTAATATTGTGATACTTGGATTAGGTTACGTTAGGACTACATTTTTAAACAGGTAATTATATCAGAGTACATTTTTAAAGTAACCCTCCCAACCCTGTGAATCACTCGCGGCTCCAAACCTTTAGACAGCTGACAAATGAGTTTTTATTTCCTGCCACGCTGATATCAGAGCAGAACATACTGTACATTCTTGGAAGGTTGCGAAGAAAACTGGCATTAGCCGAGGGTGCAGCTTTAAAGATATGAGCTTTAAGATAAGCTTTCTAAAGCGGGAAACACAGCACAATGAGACCAACACAAGTCAAGCACCAACAGAGTCAGCTCTGAAGTTCAGGGTCCATATTTATCAGAGATCTCAGCAGTCAGTTAAATGAGAAGCCTTTTACAGTTTCAGTTAATAAGGAGCCATAAGAACTAAAAAAAACTACATCTAAAGAACTGTGAAAACTACTCAGATAACACTTTTTTTTTAAAAAAGTCTGTTAATAAGAGTAATGTTATATGAGATAATGTTATTTAAAAGAAGTGAGAAAGTTGAGGATTATAAAAAAAAATGTGGAATAAATGAAAGGACAAAAAAATTAATTAGTGTGTTTAGTTGAGTCAGTTATGTTGAGTATAAAACATAACAGATGAACTGTAGTGCAGGTTAATCAATTGTTATCAGGTATATTATAAAATACATATATATTATTTCTAAGAGAGAACAAAAAGAAATGTTATTGCTCAACTCTCAGCAAAAAGGTCTAATTAGCTGTTTGGACACAAAAAACACAAATAAAGAGTTTCCTGTTGTCTGAGGTGTAACAGACTGAGTGAATAAACGATGAATCATGTGACTTAAACGTCACTGAAGAGCTGAAAACATCAGATCTGTGTGGAGCGATGATGATGAGGAGACTGTAACCTTCCTCACATCAATACATGAAACTAACAGAAACATATTTCCATCACGATAAATTAACCCTTTCATGCATGAATTATTAAATCACAGAGTAAAACTTTTTTTTTTATTGTTTATTTTTTACTCGTAAACAAGTGAAAAATCATGTCAGTAATTTTTTTTTTTAATATATTGAATTTTGAAATGTGTGTGGGGGGGGTGTTTTGAATACACCCCCGTTGTTTTCACAGGTAATTTGTTAGTCTGTCCCTCCCGCCGCAGGAAATAATGGATTAATCCTGGAAAGCTGTTGATGTAGCACTTTTCTCCTTATGAAAATAACACGGAGATTATTCGACCAATGAGAATTTAGTCGGACGAGAGCATATCGACCAACTAATCGACCAGCAGACCACAGCCCTACTTTTTACCTGTTTTTTTCCTCTGAGAATAAAAGTATTTAACAGATATTCCTGAGATACTTGATGCATTTCCTCCACCCGCCGCCATTTTGAATTTATGACTCAATATCACAGAATCACAGAGAGTCAAAAATTGATATTCAGATGGAATTGTAGACGAACCTTTGGGGGTTCAACACCTGGTAGTTGGGACATCGTACTCCAACTTAAATGGTTCAAGATGGCTTCCAAATATCTGTCGACTGTAGTGGACACCATGTATGCAAAACATTCAGTCATCATGTTCTTTTTATTTTCTTTTTGGTGAGACTGTTGAATTGATTAAATGAATTAATAACAAGGAGACACACAGAGGAAAAGGAGACGTCAAGCTGTTGCTTTCCATGACTTTAAATGGATGAGTTCAACCTTTATTTACTATTAATTTGGTGTTAAATATTCGTCTCTGAGCAGGACAGACAGACAGCATCACCTCACCCTCACAGATAATAACCTCAACGGCATGTTGTAATGAGTTTGACCTCAGGGGTCAACATCATTTCACATGAGTGGGTGTCACAAATCTCAAAAGGCGAGGATTCATTTTGAAGTGAAGCTCTTCAGGGTTTTTTCAGATTTCACGTTAAACCTTCAGTATTAATTTAACTCTGAGTGTGAATGAAAGTAAATTACACCTCTCACTGAGTCACTGACAGATGAGCGTGTTCAGGTGGAAGAGCTGAGTATCACTCAGCTGTAGCGAATTAAACTAAAGATGATTATTTTCTCAATCGATCGATCGATTGTTTGCTCTTTAAAATGTCAGAAAATAGTGAAAATTCCCATCACAGCTTCCAAAAGCCCAAAGAGACGTCTGCAGATGTCTGAGCAACAGTCCAAAACTATTATTACTCATTTTATTCATTTGCATCTGTATTTATTGATATTATAATTGTACATTCATTATTTAATAATTCAGGTTATGATTAGAATGTCTTATAAACTGTAGAAGTTATTGATTAGTCTAAATGTTTTAAGGAAAGTGGAAATTATGTTAATATATTTCACATCAAACATATAGTTTCTACAATGTTATATAACAGAGAAAAAAGCAGAAAATACCAGTGAATGTTTGGCATTTTTCTAGAAAATATTACTTGAATGATTAAACGATTATCAAAACAGTTGTTTTTTTTCTATCAACTAATCAATTGATTGTTAAGTGAAACTGTGCTGCTGGACTTTCAAACCCAAACCAACAACGTCACAGCAGGAATCTAACAGCTGACAGCAGAAGTGAAGCGACGTCACTGATTGAGGTGTTTACAGAGTTTCCAGAGTCGACGTTAATCAATTGTTACAAACGGAAAAACAACATAAATCAGGCGTTCTCGATCATTTTAGAATCGAGATGAGTTTCTGCCAGATCAGCTGTTGTTTAATGTGAAGTTTGAGGTCATGATGCCTAATTAATAACCTGATCAATCGATGATCTGGCTGGTCAGAAAGTTTCTTCAGCCCTGAAGATTTTGATCTTTGCCCCAAATATCTTTGGTCATGATTAGGGATGTACGATATTATCGGCACGTCATCGGTATCGGTCGATAAAAGCTCTAAAATGAAATATCGGCATTGGCAGATTCTGCAGATTATGAGAGGCCGATATGTCGCCTTCTCCTCCGCCGCCTGACTGCGCTTCCCTCCACGGACTGTTTCACCCTGACGGTCCCGGTGCTTCCTCAGTAGAGCCTGCGGAGGAAATACCGGGACCGTCGAGGTGCTGCGGTGTTCGGCTGCACAGATAGGATATCCCTTGGCTGACAGGATGTACCACTCTGTTTGAAAAATAGAAAAAACTTCTTCTTCTTCTCTTTGGTTTATGACGGCAGTTGGCAACCAGCGTATTAGGTGCATTACCGCCACCTTCTGCTCCGGAGTGTGGACCAGAGATTAAATCCTACTCAAAGAAAACTCTACTGCTCCTCCCACTCAGCAGGTTCATTAAAGTTTTAATGCTGAACTCCAGTCTTCCTAAATTCCTTCATATATTGTCTTTCTTGATCATATTTAGTACAATCTATGCTTGCATGCATAACAGTCTCCTCAGCCAGCTGGAAAAAATATGTACATATATCGGCCACAATGAGATAGAAATATCAGCAATATCGGATATCGGCAAAAAATCCAATATCGTGCATCCCTAATCATGATATATTCAGATGGATGTGGTGTAATATAACGCTGCACATGATGAGACATGTAGAAAGCAGAAAAGCCACAGTTTGTGTGGCTTTGATTATCAGAGATGCACAAAGTCAACTTGAGTTTTGCCTCTTTTATAGTTTGTCACATCTAGTCTATTAAATGTTGGTCAAAAAACAGCTATTAGTGTGACTCATAGAGGTCTGTAACATGTTAGATTAATATCCTACTAATTAATGTCCTTTGAGTTTATTAGAAACCTGCATCGTCACACAGCAGCTGAAACAATAACTGTGTCTTTAGATTAAAGAGGCTGCTGTGAACATTTACGCTGGAGGCAAAGCAACAGTAACTTCTTGATTAAATTCCCCCGACACGCCGACCGGATCAGTCAGGATCTAACAAAAATGAATGTTCTGTGTTTCCTCTACACATCTGACAGGTCAGCTGGTCAGTTTCACACACTGATTCCAGGTTTATGCAGTGAAATAGTTTGTAATAAAGCTCAAGATGAATCCTGAGCTCCAATCAGAGCTGCCTGGACAATTTATTAAGTAGCTAAAAGTCTGAACTCTGGACAGTTTCCTAACAACGCTCCTGGTCGGCTGCCTGCAGTCAGGCGGATCCATGGTACAATTTCCCAACATGACTGCTGTTAAAAGATCAGTTTTAAATTATGGCAAGTTTGTTTTAAGATTATTGGAATATATTTTATGCTGTAGTTAAACTGTAGTCTGAAGGAGACGCTGTGATATAAAACTGAACTTACAGACGGATCTGAGATTTTCTTCTATCTGTTCATAAAATTACACAAAGTAACGCTGCCTTTCTCTCTTTCTGTCAACATTGTTGAGGACGCAGGTGTCTTGTTTGAATAAACTTTATTGGGATTGTCGCTAAACATTCTGACCCGGGGCTCCGTGCTTATTATCCAGTGCCGCCGCTCCGCATACGCAGAGCACGCAGAGCACGTGGGGCCTCAAGTACCAGGCGGGGGCGGTTGATAAAATGATAATTATCACATTATTACATTTTAACACAAATTGAAAAAAATATATAAATTAGTTATGGACAGGCCCACCGTTGGTTTTTTCATTGTATGTACCTTATCACTCAATTCAGGCAAATTAGATGTTTTTACCTAATATATAAAAAATGCCCCATTAGGGCTGTACGATATGACGATATATATCGTTTGACGATAGAAAAAAGTATATCATTTCATTTTATGTTATATCGTTTATATCGTGGTGTCGCAAATCAGACTCTTTACGGCAATATCTTTTGTCATTTGACGACGTTTGCGTTCTTCCGTACAGTCGGATGTAAGGCAAAGGACGAAGGCAAGACGACATAAACAAACATGGAGGAGTCCAACGAGGAGCTCGTACCTAAGAAATGTATTTATTCATTGAATTTACAGAAAACGTGTTATATCGTGATATGTATCGTTATCTGGATATGAAATGACCTATATCGTGATATGAGATTTTGGTCATGCCCCATTAATATTAATATGAAATCACAGCTGTGTCATTTTTGTTTAATGTAGACTTTTTTTATTTGTATGTCAGCTCTTTGACCTTTGGCCAGATTGGAGCACTGGAGCCCATCTTGGGACTCGACTCAGACTCGACTCAAGGCCCCCATGACCAGTTATACTGAGGGCCTCCAAATGGTCAGCAGCGGCCCTGTTTTTATTATTATGTTCTGGTTGTGCAGAAAGGAAGATGAAAACGTGCAGTGTGAGTTTAAATCGGCTTTAAATGTTGCACTGACCGTGGAAGGTTCGATTCCACATCCTCCTGGTGACGACTTTCCCCGGAGGACGACCGTCGGACGTCGACATGGTCTCGTTCAGAGCGTGAGTGTAGAGCATCAGACCGTCGTAGAAACCTCCAGCGATAATGTTCATCTGGAAGACAAAATCAGAGGTAGTTAAAGCTATTATTGCTGAGAGGAGCAGGTCTGTCAAACAGACACTAATTACAGTTTAATTACATTTGAAACAGGGACCATTAACAGCTGGTATTAATGTCACTCAGTCGTACTGGAAGGACAAAAACAGTCCACTCAAAACAAAGTGTAATGGCCGTCTCTCCAGCGCTGACAGTAGAGTAAAATCAATGCATGATTACCCATAATGCTCTCTGATACTCGGGGTGTTTAAGCTCATCAAACTGCTGCAGAGTCAACAGCAGGAACTTAATGGATAAAATGATCCCAGCAAGTCCTGTTCAAATGAAATAAATGGCCAAAGGTATGTGGACAGACAAACACTCTAATATCTGAACATGTTGACATTATTTTTGACTGCAAAGACAGATGATTAAATGTGATTTAATTTGGATTTTAAGGAAACTGAATTGAAGGTATTCTGAGCCACAGTGGAAGATTGATGCAACTGTTCTCCTAAAGAATAATGGACATTAAATTACAATAAAATGGGGCTTAAAAATCAACATTTGCTAGCCTGAAGCTGTGAGAAAACATCATTGAGTCCTGGTTAATGGTTAAAAAAATAAAAGGCTGGAAATTACAGAACTCTCGCTGGTTATGTCATCCCTCCTGTCTGATTAGGTTTAATGAGGCTGCAGAGAGCCAGCTGAGACGAGCCGCAGGTGGAAAAACACCAAAAAAACACAGAAAAATACAAAGACGATCTGAAAAGGAAAATATTTCCAAAGGTTTTCCAAACATAAAACATAAATTATCGAGAAAAAAACTTCTCTGATTCCACCTGCTAGTCCAGTCAAAGATAATCTATAGTTTAAAGATCTTTTTCCATTGTCAACAAATCCCATGAAAAGACCAAAACCAACAATGTGTCTCAATACTTTCTGACTTCCACACTCGAGTCCCTTGTTTCCATCTGAAAAACAGCTCAACAAATACAGTATATAGTTTACTGAGTTAAAAGTCTCAGTCATTTCCAGAAACAGCTGATCACTGTAGTTTTTATCTAACAAACAGGAGGAAATAATGCATTTGTTGGGGACTATTTTCAGCGGCGGATGAATCCACATTTGGTGCTCTAGTAAGTATTTCTGGCAGCAGGATGGCGTGTGTGAGACTGAGTCAAAATAAACTACAGTCTGGCTCACAGATGTGTTTTTTAAGGCTGCAGCTAACGATTATTTACATTATCCATTAACTTGCTGATTTTTTTCTCAATTCATCGATTAAATTCTTGGTCTATAAAACATCAGAAAACTGTGAAAAAAGTCTTGTTTTGTCCAAAGAACTGTCTAAAACCCAAATATATTCAATTTACTTCACAATAATGTTGAGACAAAACCTGGAAACCAGACGAATCTGCTGAGCTCCTGTTTTATTTGCTCTGGCAGATACGTCTGGCCTGTAACGGGCCAATCACAGCCGTTTATCTACATGCGTGGGGCCACATGGGGACCATAAACTGTATAAAAATATGGACGTAGTTACCGTGACGTCCCCCGTTGGTTTCTCCAGAGCGGTTTTGAAGCTCAAAGCAAGCCGCTCCGGCCGTCGCCATCTTGGCAGTGCGTGACGCTGCCTAACTCCCAGCCAATCAAAAATGGGCAAAGAGGCGGACCAAAACCATTTTTTGTACCAGGCTGTAAACATGTTTATTTCTGCTGTAAAGTTGGGCATTTTAACATGGGCGTCTATGGGGATTGACTCACTTTTGGAGCTTCATTTTACAGCCCCAGAGGTTGCCACTTGGTAGGGACACTGTGCTGTCATTGGTCGACGTTGTAAAACTCCATCAGAGCAGCCGATTGGTTAGTGCAGGACCTGTGACTGACAGTCTGCAGAGGTCCGTCCAGCGTGACCATGGATGTATAAAGAGAACTGGATACAGCGTCGGAGGCGGGGCCACGTTTATTCTTATGACAGTTGTTCAGTGGTGCATGAAGCCATCAAAGCTACTTCCTGCTGTAAAGAGATGATCCGGATGAAAACTGCACACACTCTATGGGCCCAATGTGTCCATGGAGCATGCTCAGTAGAGACTTCCCCCCGGCTAACTTCTGGTTTAGCCAAGCGGCAACCTCTGGGGCTGTAACATGAAGCCAATGCGGAAGTGCCAAAAACTGCAGTTCCTTGAATGGCCACTTGAGGCTCCAAAAGCGAGTCAGTCCCCATAGACCCCCATGTTAAAATGGCCAACTTTACAGCAGAAATAAACATGTTTACAGCCTGGTACAAAAAACGGTTTTGGTCTCTTTAGCTAATTTCCTCTTTCATGACAACTGTACGGGGGGTGAATTTTTTTATAACTCACCCGTTTAAATTTTTTTAAGCCGTAAAGTTATGCATAATGAAGGACATGGCTGCTTTGAGTGACAGGTCCGCCAGCCGCTAGGTGGATTGTTTCAGCCATTCGGCCCGCCTCTTTGCCCATTTTTGTTTGGCTGGGAGTTAGGCAGCGTCACGCACTGCCAAGATGGCGACGGCCAGAGCGGCTCACTTTGAGCTTCAAAACCGCTCTTCAGAAACCAACGGGTGACGTCACGGTAACTAAGTCCATATTTTTATACAGTCTATGGGTTTAGCCCTCCGGCTAACTTGAATAGGGATAAAATGATTCAATCATGTGGCTCTTCTAAACTTTTGAACTGTGATCAAATTCTCATAGTGAAAAGAGTCATTTTGGGGTTGTGACGCTCAAAAAAAGTGACGTTGTAATTACACAGTTTGGCCACTGTGTCAAATTGGCTTCAAAGCTCAGCGCTGTTCATGGAGGCTTGATCGCATCTCACCAAAATAAAATGAAACTGTCAAACTAAGCAGTGCTGATCAACTATGAATCAAGATTCTGTTACTGCATTGCCTATTTCCTGCCTCAGATGTTTTCAGACAGATATTTTAATGTTCTGTTTAGCTGTAATATGAGAAAGTTTGTGACCAGGCCGCCATTTTTTCCTTCTTGAAAACAAACGAAGCACCGCCCGATTTGCATGTGTCGCTCAGCGCTACGTCACATGGTTCATTGCTCTGACAGATGAATAAGATGTATCAATAGCAATACTTGTTAGTAGATCAATCCAGTGTTGGTTTGGATCTGATTTAGTATTTCAGTAAATCACAAGACTTAAAACAAACAGATGAATTATGATGTAATTGTTGGTCCTGTCGTGTTTGCTGCCATCTGTTTGTTTCTTTTGATGTATCCTGTTTCTCCACAGGGACCACTGAAGTGTTATCTTATTATATTGCATGTGTGAGTGTGTGTGTGTGTGTGTGTGTGTGTGTGTGTGTGTGTGTGTGTGTGTGTGTGTGTAAGTGTGTGTGTGTGTGTATGTGTTCGTGTGTGTGTGTGTGTGTGTGTGTAGTGTTGTACTGTTAACCACATTAGCTTCCCTCAGCTGTCTGTCTGCTGCTGATTAACTGGCTTCACAAAACTGCCAGACAACCTGCCTGCTTAACAAACACACACACACACACACACACACACACACACACACACACACACACACACACACACACACACATACACACACAATGCCTGATAAGGGACAAACTGGAGTCCTGTAATATGTTTAGATGTATTACAGCATTAAGGAAAGTGCCTGCTAATCCATATTTAGCAGCTACTAGCAGATTGTAGTCACTCAGTCGAGTCTGGATATCAAGTTTAGCCTTTAGCTTAGCACAAAGACTGCAAGCAGGGGGAAACAGCTAGCTTAGCTCCATCAAATTTATTTATTCAAATATTCAGAAAGTCTTTAATCTCAGTTTTATAATCCTGTTTTTAACAGTGTGAGTTTGTTTCCTGTATAATCGTTTAGAAAGAGTTCATCAATAAACCCATCTGGGCTTTCTTTCTTCTCCTAGCATTTTATTTTGTATTATTTGTGTCTTTGTTTGATTTTCACATGTGGAAATAAAGATACAAGATGCAAACAAGACTTCCAGCTGCTGTAAATTTAACTCTTTAAGTTGATAAATGTGTCTTTGAATAGAGAAATAACACAATCAGTGAAGCTGATTTAACAACCTTGATAAACTGTGTTTTATTACGAGATTATCTTTCATCTCTACCTTATAACACCCTCGGATCTCTTTATAAAACCATGTGCTCGCAGCTCTGAGGCACAACAACATCCTCAACATCTGGTTTTAGAAATACAGCGGATGCTTTTTGTGCCTGTACGTCATTTCAACATCTGGCTTCTGGTTCCTGTGTTCAGCTTTAAGATTTGATGGCTAAACTGTCAGTAATGTGTTTCATTACATTACACACACACACACACACACACACACACACACACACCAACAGCACTGTGTCCCTCCAACCATGACCTCACAGACCTGATGTCCTTTAGGAAATACCAGAATTTATTTGAATTTTTAATTTCTGTCAACGTTTAGTCACCCGTGTTTTTATATCTCCTGTCCTCTCTGTTTCTGTCTGCCAGCGAGGCAGCGGAGGGACAAATCTGCTCTCTGCTCGTAATCACAGTGACGTCACAGATTATCAGAAATACTTCGCACACGTCCAAGCATCATTGAAAACATGTGTTAGTGTCTTGCAAACTGTTAAATTGGCAAATATTAGATTTTCTGCAGCTACTGTTTTGTCTTTTCTGCTCTTGTGGTCACATAAACAGAAAACTAACAAGTGTTTTTGTCGCAGGCTGATGGACGGATTTAATGAGCTTGTGTTTAAAGCTATAATATGTAATTATTCCACATTAAAATGTCTAAAAACAACTAGACCTGTGTTATATATGTTGTTGAGTTGTGTACTTACATTATCCCAAATGTTTCCAACAGTTTTCAAACTCAGAGAAATCTGTAATTTAATCAAAGTAACGGACCATTTCATTTGGTCGCCTGTCGATGGCGTCATACCTCCTCTACCAAAGAGTAAACACGCACCAGATGCATACGGCGGCGCTGTGTTTGTCCGCTACAATGGCGTCTATCAAAGAGTAACTTACACACATACAAGATAATACATCGGCGTTGTGGTTGTTCCACACAAACTGTTATAAATGGACTTTTATTCAGTTTTAAGTCACATTTTCATGATAAATTTAGGTGGTTTTTAACTATATCTTTTAGTGGGAAGAAGGATTTTAGTCATTGGACGTCTGGATCTTAAGTTATCAGAGAAATAAACCGAACAAGTGTTAGCAGCAGCTCGGCTAACAGCCCGTACCGGATGTCCGGTGGTCGCCGTACATTGTTGGAGAAACACTGATTTTTTAGGTGAAACAGCTTTATTCAGTGTTTTTACCTGTAATCTCCGGCTCCATTTGTTCTGGAGAGGAGGAGACCTCTGCAGGTAAAAACATCCTGAATGATGAACACTGGAGTAATCCTATCCCGGTGAAGCTGGTTATTTAACAACGAAGACAACAACTCCCATGATCCCTTGCTACTTCACACCGTCATCACACTCCGTCTTTTGTTATTGTTTTGATTAAGACCCCTAGCGGCTGAAATTACATATTGTGCGTTTGATTTCAGTATTTGTGCTTTTACAAAATTAACAGATTAATGTGTTGTCCTTATAAATACAGTAAATTCGACTTATTTGAACAGGAAGTCTCACTGAGATCTGGATCTCTTTTTCAAGACAGACCAGTGTACAAGAATACACATATACAGTTTATAGCACAGACAGACACACGCAGCATATTATTTTCACATTAAGAAAATCAATTATAAGCGGGATTAAATACATAAGAAGCCTTTTAAAATGTTTAAATGAAATCACAGAGTGTAACTTCACATTTTTTTGCATTTCACTTTCAGTTTCAAACAGACATTCTGTTACTGTGAAGTATTCTTCACCACGTCTTGAAAAATCCCCAGATAGACATTAGTTGACCTCTTAATTTAGCAATAAATCAATAAATAACAACAACAGAAACGGTCTCACCACCAGGGGTTTTGCTGTTACGGAGAGTTATTGTTTCACAGCCAGGTGATAATAACAGCAGTTAACAGGGTCCTTGTGTTTATCTGATCTGGGAGTTTTAGTGTGAGACACTAACAGAGAGTTGTGAAACACTTGTACAATTTTTATCCTTTTCTTTTGTTTTTACATGTGTGTGTGTGTGTGTGTGTGTGCGTGCGTGTGCGTGTGTGTGTGTGTGTGTGTGTGTGTGTGTGCATGTGTGTGTGCGTGTGTGTGCGTGCGTGTGTGTGTGTGCGTGTGTGTGCGTGCGTGTGTGTGTGTGCATGTGTGTGTGCGTGTGTGTGTGTGTGCGCGTGTGCGTGTGCGTGCATGTGTGCATGCGTGTGCGTGTGTGTGTGTGTGTGCGTGTGTGCATGTGTGTGTGTGCATGTGTGTGTGTGCATGTGTGTGTGTGCGTGTGTGTGTGTGTGTGCGTGTGCGTGCGTGCGCGTGCGTGCGTGTGCGTGCGTGTGCGTGCGTGTGCGTGCGCGTGCGTGTGTGTGTGTGTGTGTGTGTGTGTGCGCTTGTGCGTGTATGTGTGTGTGTAGGATAAAGTGATTGGATAAGATCAGCAGACTAAATTAGCTTCTCTGAACTGAACCGGCTCAGTCATCCAGCTGCACTGACAGCTCTGAAAACGCTAATTACACATTTGCATAATAATGTCTTTTTTTCATCTATAGATTATTGATATTTTCCAGTGTGGAAATTGTCACATGTTTAATATCCTCATTTCCTCCATTTTTAATGAATCATATTTGTCTTTGTCGGCCAGCAGCAGCGAGACCTGAGACGTGATGTTTGTCCGTCCAGCTCGACAGAAGTGAGGAAGACTGTTCAAACACCTAAATTTATCTCCAAGTGACCACAGTACCGAGATTCTTCCAGTGACTGAATGTGTCCAAACTTCATCTTAATCAGTGGTGGAAAGTAACACAGTACATTTACTCAAGTACTGTAAATACAGTATTACAGTATGTCAATACAAGATTTGACATACAATAACATCTGTTGAGCTTATAAATGTCTCTGCATTGTTAAAGATTAAATGAGTAGTTCCCAAACGTTTTGTCTTGTGACCCTTTATATAAAAATCAGAGTGTATTTGTGTCTATGAGCTGTTTGCAGCTCCAACAAAGATACATTTCCCCTCATATGGTCTCAAATAAATAACTGTTTGAGGCCCAAAGAGGTAAAACTCTCCAATATTTCACAAAAATGCAAAGATAAAAGAAAAGTTCTGAAAAATTAATCCACTTTTACGTCACAGAATTATGTTTTTTCTTCTTTCCTACCCAATCTGTCATCTCAGGACCCCTCAGATTTATCTTAAAACTAGGGATGCACGATGTTATTGGCACGTCATCGGTATCGGCCGATAAAAGCTCTAAAATGAAATATCGGCATCGGTGAATTCTGGCGAATTCTGCCGACTGTGAGAAGCCGATATGTCGCCATCTCCTCCGCCGCCTGACTGTGCTTCCCTGGATGGAATGACAGGATGTACCACTCTGTTTGAAAAATAAAAAAACTTCTTCTTCTTCTTTTTGGTTTATAATGGCGGTTGGCAACCAGCGTATCAGGTGCATTACTGCCACCTTCTGCTCCGGACTGTGGACCAGAGATTAAATCCTACACATTAATCCTGTCTGTCTAATAAACTCAATGAAAACTCTACTGCTGCTCCCACTCAGCAGGTTCATTAAAGTTTTAATGCAGAGCTCCTGAACTCCAGTCTTCCTAAGTTCTTCCTTCATATATTGTCTTTCTTGATCATACTTAGTACAATCTATGCTTACATGCATAAAAAAAATATGTGCATATATCTGCATCGGCAATCGGCCACAATGAGTTGGAAATATCGGCATATCGGATATCTGCAAAAAATCCAATATCGTGCATCCTTACTTAAAACCTTTATAAAGTAGTTGAAACCAGCTCCACCTCCAGCCGCTACAACAGTAAAATACTGCTAATACACTGACTCATCAGTATTAATGATGTACTCTGTTAAATGTATTTAATATAATCAGTCACAGCATGATCTTCTGCAAAACAAGTACTTTAGTTGGTAATACTTCTATACTTTTACTTATAATGGAGTATTTTTACATTGTGTTATTAATAATATCTGAGTACTTCATCCATCACTGATCTAAATCCAGAGGAAGCTGAGGTTTATCTTGACTCTGTCTCTGTGCTTCTGGACCAAACCTTCTGACGGATGAACGCTTTCATCCCTCCAGAGTGATGACAAACTAAATTTTCATTCCACTGGACCTCAAAATGTTTTTCATATTCATGCTCACGCTCCCAAAACCACCAGCTGACACACAGAGACTCTTCTCACCAGCGAGTCCTTGATGGTGTAGTTGAACATTTTCCTGGCGTCTGTCTTCAAGTTGTTGACAAACTCTCTGTACTCCGGGTTCTGAGGCTCTCGGTACGTCAGGATCTTCACACTCTGAAAACAGGAAGAAGAGGACTTTAAGAAAATAAAACTGAACACTGTCTAATCTCAAGTTGTTCTGTATGTATGATGCTGTCAAGTATTTATATCATACTTTCAATGAAGATACTGTTGTTCTGTATGTTGTTATAGGTAAATCTTTATTGGCGGATTGAATTCATAGTTCAATGAGTAGAAAACTTGCTTCCTCATGTTCTATAGGTGCAGTTGGAAGGGAAACAGGAAGTGGAGTCGTGGCTCTGTGGTACTTATATAGATATATATGGAGGTATAAACAAGTTCACACAAATGCTGCGTTTCCACTTAAACCAGTCAGTGAAGTTACCCACCAGATACCATTATATGCAAAAAATATCCTGTAAAATCTAGAATAGAATTTAAAATCCTTCTCCTAACTTACAAAGCCCTTAATGGTCAGGCACCATCATATCTTGAAGAGCTCATAGTACCGTATTATCCCACTAGAACACTGCGCTCTCAGTATGCAGCTTACTGGTGGTTCCTACAGTCTTTAAAAGTAGAATGGGAGGCAGAGCCTTCAGCTATCAGGCTCCTCTTCTGTGGAACCATTTTCCAGATTCAGTCCGGGGTGCAGACACCCTCTCTATGTTTAAGAGTAGGCTTAAAACTTTCCTTTTTGATAAAGCTTATAGTTAGGGCCGACCAGGCTCGCCTTGGATCAGCCCTTAGTTATGCTGCTATAGGCCTAGACTGCTGGGGGACTTCCCATGATGCACTGAGCTCCTCTCTCCTCCTCCTCCTCTCCATCTGTATGCATTCATGTAACATCAATGCATGTCACTAACTTGGCTTCTTCCCCGGAGTTTTTTGTGCTTTCTCATCTCACAGGAAACCCTGGGTCCCGGGCCGAGCCTTCGCGGTCCTTCACAATCCTGATGGCGTCCTTCCCTGGCTATTGATGCTTATTGTTATTGTTATGATTGTTGTTATTCTGTCCCCCCCCCCCCCCTCCTCCCCCTTTCCCTCTCTCTTTCTCTCTCTCAACCCAACCGGTCAAAGCAGATGACCGCCCACCAAGAGCCGGGTTCTGCTTGAGGTTTCTACCCGTTAAAGGGGAGTTTTTCCTTCCCGCTGTCGCCAAGTGCTGCTCATGGGGGAATTGTTGGGTCTCTGTAAATTAAAGAGTTCGGTCTTGACCTGCTCTATGTGAAAAGTGCCTTGAGATGACTTTTGTTGTGATTTGGCGCTATATAAATAAAAGTTGATTGATTGATTGATTGATGCAACACTGGATTACAAACTGGGCAAAAGCCCAAGTTTACTCCATATCAGTTGGGTCAACGTAACAGAGCTGCAACTAATGATTGCTTTCATTATCGATTAATCTGCTCATTATTTTCTCAATTAGTCAATTAATGAATGCTAAAAAGTAGTGAGAAAAAGACATTTATAGTTTCTCAGAGGCAACGGAGATGTCTTCACTGCTTGTTTTGACAAACGGTCTAAAATGTTCAGATATTTAATTAACTGTCATTTATGAAAAGGAAAAAAAACAGCAAGTCTTCATATTTGAGAAGCTGAAACCATCAAATGCATTTTTGGGACGATCGACTAATCGATTCATTGACTAATTGTTGCAGTTCTACTTTCTAGTTCCACCGACGGCCGCTAGCTGCTCCAACTGACTCCCGTTCAAAAAGCTTCAACTTCTCTCTAGAAATACTGAGTCAATCATTTGTTTCAACGAGTCATTCTGGTCTCAATCTGTAAATTCAGGCCTTCTCATAAGTTTGCTGGTGGTCATTTTGGAAATTATTGCTCCGTTTATAAGATTTGAAGCTTTGATGTCTGCCGTGTGAGTGTTGATCGACAGCTGGATACCAGGACGTCCCAATTTATTTAAGATTATTTCTTCAATTAATTATTGAACAATAACATTTTTTAGGATATAACATTCCAGAAAGAATGACAAATGTCCAAAGTTAACTTTCAACTTATTTATTATCCTGAAGGAAATTTGGTTTGCAGGCAGATGTAACACACAGGTCACAGGAAGTGATTAATTTTAATTATATAATTATTTAGTCAGAAGTATGAGTAACATTTGTATGATTTAGTTTAACATGAATCAACTGTCTCTTAAAAATAAATCAATTTCAAGGAACAAATGTCTGTTGCTCTGGTATTAATCAGTCTCTCTCTGTGTTTGTGTGTCTAAACTCAAACGTTGTGAAATCTTTTCCTGTGAGAAAACGTCTGAATGTTGCTTCACTCCGTCAACCTGCTGCCTCTCTAAACACACGCGTGTTATTTGAGTGCAGCTCCTCTGTTGTCTTTTGTCTCGGTGACCAATCATCCGCGTCGCAGCTCGGCTCATCCTTCATTTTTATTTAATCTTTATTTACCGAGACGGACAGCGCTTCATCCAGCTGAACGCTCACTCTCCCCCCACCGACTCACAGCCCACCTCATAACTCTGTTATAGTCTCTTGTTCTCATGCAAATGTGGAGTAAAAACTGCTAAATTTCTCTAAGAAAATTTAGTAAAATATGAAGTCACATAGAACAGAGAGCTGCAGGCCACAAGCAACCTGAAATTTTTTCTCCTGTCTTCCCTTTTGTCATTATTCTAAAATACATTAACTGGACAGCAGTGGTATAAAGTGACTAAGTACATTTACTCAAGTACTGTACTTAAGTACAATGTTAAAGTACTTGTACTTTACTTGAGTATTTCCATGTGATGCTACTTTCTACATTTCAGAGGGAAATATTGTACTTTCTACTCCACTACATTTATTTGACAGCTTTAGTTACTTTTCAGATGAAGATTTGACACAATGGATAATATAACAAGCTTTTAAAATACAACACATTGTTAAAGATGAAACCAGTGGTTTCCAACCTTTTTGGCTTTTGACGTCTTACAAAAAGCAGTGTGTAGTCGGGGTCACATTTCACATGTCTATGAGTTGTTAACAGCTCCACCAAATAGTGATTTTTCCCTCTAAACTTCTCACATGCTTTCATTTCAATAAATGTTCAAATGATCCAATATTTCAGCAAAAATCAAAGATTAGAGAAAAAGTCCAAAAACTGAAAACAGATTTGTGTATCAGAACTTTGTTTTTTCTTCTTTCCTCTCCCATTAATCATCTCACGACCCCTCAGATTTATCTGCTGACCCTTTGGAGGGGCCCGACCCCTAGGTTGGGAACCACTGGACTAAACTAGCTAACTGTATATAAAGTAGTGTAAACTAGCTCCACCTCCAGCAGCTACAACAGTAACATGCTGCTCTAACACTGATGCTTCACTATTAATAATTGTATTTAATATGTCAGTCACAGGATGATTTTCTACTTTTCTTTCAATACTTAAAGTAAATTTAGCTGATAATACTTATGTACCTTTATTTAAGTAGGATTTAAATGCAGGACTTTTGCTGTAGTGGAGTATTTTTACGTTGAGGTATTGCTACTTTTACTTGATTAAAGGATCTGAACACCACTGCTGGACAGTAAAACTTATAGCAAAGATAAAATGATGGAAACTGTGGTCTTAGCCAGTATTTAAAGAAATTACCTCATCTATATTCCACTTTACCCCGGCCTTTTGCACTTTGCACTGATCCACCACTCTGTGCTTGATGTTGAACTTGCAAGATTAAAATACAGCCTGAGGTCTGGTTGGCTGGTTGTTCAAAGCCTGCAG
Organism: Thunnus maccoyii; assembly: GCF_910596095.1. Classification (NCBI taxonomy): domain Eukaryota; kingdom Metazoa; phylum Chordata; class Actinopteri; order Scombriformes; family Scombridae; genus Thunnus; species Thunnus maccoyii. The sequence continues at coordinate 2,366,888 of NC_056542.1, read as the reverse complement.
TTTCATTGGCCATCAGAAATGTCAATCACAACATTACCTACAACACCTCTAAATTACAGTTGTTGTTTTTTTATGATTGGTTTCCTGCACGGTTCAATACCGAGTCCACATGTTAAAACTCTTCACACAGTCGACACAACAGCAACAATTATGGAGCAAACTGTAGACACTACACTAACATGTAAACATTCACCACACTGAAATACATCTATATTCAACCAAAAAACAAGACGTGCTGTCAGAAATAAAACCCACTGAAAGCTTTCCTGCTGCATTTCTATGACTGGTTCCTGTAGATACACTGTAGTACGTTCTATAGAGAGCTACACATCTGACTGTATTTACACTATATACACATTTATACACTATCAACCATTAAAACTACATAAACACAATATACACATTTATACAGTATCAGTGTAATGGAATGATGGCACTTGGGCGGTCCACTCCTGTTTAACAGATCTGCGCCACAAGCGAGCCATCTGTCAACCAGATAAACCAGAACTGGCCCACTGCATCTTCACCAAAAAAGGCCCACATTTGATTTGGGATGTTTAGGCCATGTTTGATATTTTACATGTGGGCAATTTCAGACCCATTTTATCCGGGCCAGAAGAAGACCATCATTGCCTGAAGCGGTCTACTTCCGTATGCTATCTGGGAACACATTTCTGACACTATCAACTATTAAAAAAACTGCATATGCACAATAAAACAGTAACTTCACAGACTGCCTGTGCTGCCTGTTGTTAGTGTTTGTATCTCAGTGTGTATGATGAGCTGCTGTGTGCAGCTGTCTGGTGGTAAAGTTGACTGTGTGGAGAGTTTTGAAGATGTGGATTCAGTATTGAACCGTGCAGGAAAAAGAAAAACTGTAATGTAGTGTGCATCACGTTTTATCAGCCTGCTGAGACAATTATAATCAAGTCCAACATAAAGCAGTGAGATTTTTGAGAATTTTTGGATAATCTTGATAATCAGAAGCCTTTGAGCTTTCGTACCATAAAGTGTTTCAGAGAGATTTTCTTTTCTTTGATAGCTGACAACTTGTATGTTAAGTGTTTTCCTGTCTCTTTAGCAGTCTGATGATCTGTGTGGAGCTCGAGGGAGAAAATAAAAGTACTTCAGACCAAAGAGAAAGACAGAAAGAGATGAAGAGAGAGGAGGAGGAGGAGGAGGAGGAGGAGAAAATCAGCCAATTTCTCTTCTGTGCAACACAGCTCTTTAACACCTCAGACAAACAGAAAAGAAGCAGCCAGTAATGAATACTGTGTGTGTGTGTGTGTGTGTGTGTGTGTGTGTCTGGTCAGTAGAGAATAAAGTCAATTTCAAATTAAAAAAAAAAAAAGCATGCAGACAGCGACAAGAGGGGAACCTGGGAAATCAAGTTATGCGACCGGCTGACGTCAAACACTCAGAGAAGCTTCTCTTGAGTCGCCCTGAGCTGTAAGTCGGCGTTTAACCCTTCGACCACCGCGCTGAAGTTCACTTTAGCAACACACAGGCTGCTTTACAGTCTACTAATTCTGCTTCCTCACGCCTCCGTCCTCCGGCCCACGACCCGGACACTGATCAAGGTTCATCATCATCATCGACGATGTTCTGATCTCTTAAATGTGTCTCAGAGGACTTATCGTTTGCTATATTGAGAAATGTTTTGTGTTATTGTGGAAAAATTTACTGTTTGTTTTCCTGGAAGTCAGCACAGACTATAACTCCTTTAATTCTGGTGGCATAATTTCATATTCCTAAGTGCAAGTTTACGAGTAAAAAGCATAACTTTATTACGTTTACGAAGGTCAAACAATATATAAAACTGATTTGTTCCTCTATGAATCCAAAAACTGTTCAGACTTCCATATGAGCTGTAAACAACTGCAGCTTAAAAATGTTACGTTTGTTACGACTTTTATCCTTGTTCATTGTGTTTTTGTTTTTTTTTACTGCATTTGTTGTTTAAATTAAGAGACAAAACGGGAAAAAATGTGTTTTGTAGGAGACGAGGAGCCAAAAAAGAGAAAAGAGACATTCAGGCTGTTGAGGAAACAGCTTTACTGTATTAATAGTGTTGTATGATTGTAAAACTATCTGTACTGATTTTAAACACTTAGCAGCACCGACAGCAGCTTTAACATCGTCATATTTACACATAAAATAAAAAATATTACTCTGAATCATGAATTAATCATAAAAAAAAACAATTTTAACAGCAGAGAAAATTATCATCATTTTGAAGTAGTTACTGTAGAAGTAGGAAGTAGGCATGTTAACATTTCATGCCATTTCCATCACGCTGAGCTGAAGTTCTGTAAAAAGCACAAAAACACCGGAAATGTAGAATATTTCCTCTCTGTTGAAAGTTTGATGTGGCAAAATAATGACTATTTCTGACTATAAATGATTTATGACTATTTGCATCAACAATTTAAACGTTTTCTTATCTGCCACCTCTATAATTAAAGGGGACATATTGAGCTTTTTGTGATTTTCTGTTATTTATATCCTGTTATGATGTCAGATATCTATGGTCAGAGTTACAAAACTTGAGGTTAACGTCTATAGAAATGCTCCCTGCAAGTCAAAAGTCAGGGCTTCAACCGGCTCTGAATGCTTCATTGCTGAAGTGCTGATGTCTGGTCATTGCACATGCCCATAAATGGTTCTGTAGCGTTTGTTGCTAAGGTGTTTCTATGTGTTGTTCACTCTCATATTTCGGATCTGATTCAGCTCCAATATGTTCAGATGGATTTAAGAAGTTGACATTTGGAGTAAAGAAGGAGAAAAAGTAGTGAAATCCTGTGACTGTAGTTTGTTTCATGGTTTGCTGACGTAGCCTCCCGAGTGGCCAGAGGTCTGGGGCAGCTTCCAAGAGCTGGCCAATCAGAACAGAGTGGGCTCATCAGGAGGCGGGCCTTAAAGAGACAGGAGCTAAAACGGCCTGTTTCAGATTGAGGCTGAACTGAGGGGCTGCATAAAGGACCAGTAGAAGATAAATAAGGAGTTTTTAACTGGAAATCATGCAAAGATATTCCAATATAAATATAGAGCTGGAAATGTGCAGAATATGTGTCCTTTGATGTTTGGTTTAGTTTAGGTAACTAAAAATACTTTGTCAAATTTAGGGAAATACTTGTGGTCACGGTTAAAAGAAACCAGCATTGACTGTTTTTCCTCTTTTTTAGAGCAACTAGAATCAGAATTGTAGAGAATTTATTCAAGTTTTGTGAATGAACTCTTCCCCAATCATGTACCTGGAAGGCCTCCTTTGCGATGACGTCGTCCTCGTCTCCGCGGGCCCACGGCTGCCCGTGCTTGGAGTTCAGGCTGTCTCCGAACACATCGATGTAGAAGAAGACATACTGCTCGTGAATAAGATCCGACTGCCGGAACTGGACCATCAACTTCCTGAAGATGTCCGGTGAGCAGCAGACAAATATCACTGGACAGGAGAGACAGGAAGTAGTTTCAGTCAGGGTTCAAGAAGACAATAAAGCACATCACAGGTTAGTGATGACGTTTAAAGTTAATATACATTTTGGTGCAACAGACAGACAGTGTAAGGCTTCTAAATATTCTAGAAACATTCACTTCGGCATCTGTCACTAAAAACGCGGTCGTACGTACCACTAGCATTAAGATCCATTATTTTCCTATTGTTCAAATTGACCGCGCTCCCTCCCGCTACGTCACCTCCGGTTTAGCTTTTTCAGATGCGGAAGTAAAATTCTCTCAAAAAAACAACTCCAGAGGTCACTGTAGTATATATGTATATATATATATATATATATATATATATATATATATATATGCATATTTCAATGAAAATTCAGTTCCTACATCAATTTCCTACACATTGATTCACTGGGGTCTCCAACCTGCAATCTGCTCTTTAAGTTTTGATGGTGCAACCTGATTTAGTAAATCACTAGTTTGAAACTAGCTAGTAGTTACTAAGAACATAGGAAAGACTTTACGGACAAACTTAGTGATGGATTTATGAACAGCTGGTGAAACACAGTCCTGCGCTCTAAAAGACGAAACATCACTATCTACGTGTCAGCTTTCAAATCTGATGTAGTAAGACGACCAAGATGTGTCACTCTGCTGAAACAGACCAAATCGTAAAAACCTTTAAATAAAAATGTGCTAAATGAAGAGAAAAAAAAAGGTTGACAGCTGCACAGTTAAGTGAAGAATAAATTCAACTTCCAGGAAGTTTTCGGCTAAGATGTTTCCTTTTTTTAAATCTTTTTAAAGCAGACAGATTGGAACGACAGACTTACAGCAGGACTGAGAGTCATTAGAGCAATAAAGACATCAACACGCTGCCAAAACTCCTGACTGAAACCCCGACGCCGAGCAGCACGACAGCAATTAGAGAACCGTCACTCCTACAATCACTTCAAAATAAAGATCCAAATCAGAGAAAAGTCTCCGTCGCTGCTTCGTTTTTCTGTTTGTTCTTGGTAACACAAGTCCTTGGTCTGTTTGTGAAATGATGTTGTAGATCTACAGTTTGTTGGAAAGAAACAATATTCAATAATGTGGCGGTGAGCCTGCGGTGCGGACCGTACGGCAGCCGAGGCCGCCCAGAGTGACTCAGACAGCTGGAGGCGAGATTAGCTGCCACCTCCACCGCCGCGGATCACACTGACTCATCTGTCAGAGGAGACATCAATGGGATTCATCACAGACGGCCGTGTGTGTGTGTGTGTGTGTTCTTCTGAAAGGCCTCTATAAGAGCATCAGCTGTTCAGCTCTGTGTTATACTGAGAAAAATCCATTAAGCCTCTGGATGAAGGAAGCTCTGGTAGCTGCTATTTGGTATCAAAGAGACAAAATCAATATGATATTGATGGAATTTATAGATAAAATGACACCACGAGGCTCTCAGGTTACAAAGCTTTCTCCTGTACACACAGACTGCAGCACAATTTGGACTGAATTTACTGTATGTCTGTAGGGAGAATGATTTTAAAGGACAGTTCCCAGTGTTCCCAGTGAGTTAACCAGCAGTCAGGTGTCCATAGTAACAGTGAAAGAGGTTTTCCTCGCTGTAATCATTCCTCCTGTTCATACTGGATATTAAAAGATCCTTCAAATGTGCTTTCAATGGAAGTGATGGAGGCCAAAATCCACAGTGTGTCCACACAGTCATTTAAAAGTCTCTGTGTAGCTTCTATTCAGCTTCATCAGTCTGAGTTAGTCATATCAAGTGGATATCTGACACATTTACAGTCTTTTTAGCATCAAATTCCCTCTTTGTGTTTCCTCGGACAGTGTTTCCCTGTTGAGCTGCAGGTGGAAGTATAGTAACAAAAAGAGGAACTTTGGCACTAAAAAGACTGTAACGTTGAAAGATATCTACTTGATTTGACTCATTTGGACGCTGAAGCTTCATATTAGCTTCAGATAAACTATAAATACATTTTTTGCACAGAAGGAGGACTGTGGATTTTGTCCTCCATCACTTCCATTGTAAGGTCATTATGAAGGGATCTTCTAACGGTCAGTATGAACAGGAGGAATGATTACAGCAAGAAAAACAGGTTTAATGTTCGTTTGGGAACCAATATGACGACAGAAAAAATAAAGCCATCAGGAGAGTAAGACCCCATAATAGCTCATCATCAGATGTGTTGTTGTAACAAGAGTTCAGCCCAGTTTTAGCCAGTATTTGTTTACATTTTGACAAATAATCTCTGTTAAAAGTGGATTACTTTGATACTGAAGAAAACTGTGGATTAATGGAGGTTTATTGGTGATGAATATTAGAGATAATGATATCCTCAGGAAGTGTCACACTGAATGGTATCAACATGTTTCATGTCTGTTCAGATTTGATTGAGCTATGACTCTTCACCTCATGCAGTATCTTTGCCCCCCCCACCACCACCATTCACCTTTTGGCTGAATGTCTTTACAGACCAGATCCTGTCATTAAAACGCCGCCCAGAACCAGGAGTTCAATTATTTCCTGTCTGAATGGAGCTTCATTCAGTCAAACTGTTATCACATTTTTCTCAGTTTCAAACACAATGTACAATCTGAATAACCTGCATTGTTATTGTTCTTAGAAACCGTCTCCCGTCTTTTTCCTAGAATCTCTGAGTAAAAGGTGTGTTAGTGTTTTTCAGAAACACCCCTCTGCTCCTCTGTTTCTTGTCTTCTGAGCATCCAGTCTGAGTTTTCTTGGCTTCCTCACAGATCTGTGTCTCGGTGTCGGAGCCTCAGGAAGTCTCCAGAGGCGTGATGACATTCCCCCGGCCCGCCGTTCCTGTCCGAACACCTCTATTGTTTCAGGCTTTAATAACCTTGGAGCAGGAAGTGAACGGTGAAACCACAGAAACCATGCAGGGCTAAAAGCTTTCTTCCGATTGATACTGAGCTCAAAAATCCATCCCTGCCGCCGCCGAGACGAGTCTACTGAAACTTAATCACCTCACTTTAAATGCTCCTCTGTTTATATGTGTGTGTGATTTATCCTCCACAATCTAAAAATACTCTCCTCTTTCTAGTTCTTGGTTCTTTACCAAACCTTCTCCTTAGTTTAAACCTTTAAACTTTATCCATCCGGGAAAGGCTTTATACTGCACATGTCTAAACACACAAACCTGCCAGCTGTTCATGAGGTTAAAGGCCCATTTCAATGAAAAGACACTGTGGTAGCTTTCTGAATGATGACTCAGCGTTTGGGCTGTAAACCGACCTGAATGAATGATCTGCTGCACAAATGTAACAGCACTTTCTGATGCAACCATGGCTGTAAATACATCATCCCATACTCATGAGAAAATCATAAAGTGGGAGATCATATCGGAAGAATGGTAACGTCATTCAGAAATAAAAAGAGGACTGGACACAGTGTTGAAGCAAAATTTTGACTATGACTGGTGTACTTTCTTATATTTAACCTTTCAACCTTTCAGCGGTCCATACAGAGCACCAGACCAGCCAACCCAAGCCCCCCCTCCCCTCCAACATAGCATACAGAAGTGGGCCACTTCAGGCAATGATGTGGCACTGCTCGTCCTCTTCTGGACAACATGGATGTCAGCCTGAAATGGCCCACATGTAGTATAGCAAATATGGCTCAGATAAACGAGACCAGTTCTGGTTTATCTGGTTTGTTCTTGGTTAACATACGGCTCGCTTGTGGCCCAGATCTGGGATACAGGAGTGGACTGCCCAAGTGCCATCAATCCACGTGGTATGTGGGCCGGATGAAAGTGCCAAAAGTGTCCGATGTGGGCCGGATCTGGGCCTAAACAATTTTGCTATGTGGGCCAGGATCAGGTGTTAGCATAGCTTTCTCCACATTTTGAAGCGATGTGCACTAACAGACTTTTTCCAAAGAAAAAATAACCTAACTGACAGTGAGATGCAGTCAGTTATGTTCCAATCTGTGATGTATATTAAAAGGCAAATCTATGATGCATATTAAAAAATAACATGGTGACATCTGTACATATAAGGAGCCCAAAAGCCACAGAGGCAGCGCTGTTGTTCAGTCTGATAAAAGCTACACTTTAGCTTCAGACAAACTAAAGTGGCAGCAACAAAACGTCATATTTAATCTCTGAGAACAAAATTTGTATCATATATCAAAACTCTGTGGAGACATCGGAGCCAGCAGGTAAATTACCGTGACTGTTGATCTTGAACAAGTGCCTGAGGGCCCGAAACGTCATCTGAATAAAAGAGAACTGCGTTTGGAGCCAGAGAGAGTGCGACACTTCTTTCCTGCTCTCAAATTACCAAAGAGCAGCAGAGTTCAGACTGTTCTCAGCAGGTCTTTGCTTCTCTGAGAAATTCCCAACAGGCGTTATTATTCAATTAAAATGACCACATGTTTGAAATCTAAAAGATTAGCTTCTCACCTGAAAACTATCAAAACTTAATGATACACTTCAGATATGCTTTAAGGCATAAAATACTCCAAATAAAATATGTTTGCTTCTACAAAAAATGACCCAAATGATTGAATTAACTATCAAAACAGTTGCTGTTGATCGACTAACTGATTAGTTAATGGTTGCATGTCGTGATCAGTCTTGAATGTCAGTAGTTTGGTAACGACCTAACGTGACAGGATGTTCAGTTCCCAGAAAAAGGTCGGAGTGCAGACGCGACCCTGAAACCAGGAAGAGCATAAAAGACAGAGCGCCTACAGGAGGAACCTCGAACACAGCAAACCACCTCTGACCTCTGACCTCTGACCCCCGCAGCACTTCCTGTGAGTGTTGAGATGAAAGGAGACCAGCTTCCACTTCACGCCACACTTTTCCACATTACAGTACGACAGCTGTGAAGATGAAAGGATTCTGGTTCGAACGTCACGTTCTTATTTAGTGAATGTTTGGTTTAATATCATCCAGAAATACTGCAGATTACATCATAACACAAGCTTGAACTTCTCAGTCTGCAGTTTGTCTTCTTACAATAATCCTTCATGTCATTTAAAAATCAAAGAATTAAGCCTTCATGCAGCCGCCGTCCTTTATACGAGGGGTGAAGGAGAAGAAAGGCGAAGGTCACGCAGGAAATGGGATGTGAGGAAAGGTAATTATCTTTCTTAATCTCCTTTTTGAACCTTCTTCTTCTTCACTCTTTCATCTCGGCGGCTTAACACTGACGCCTCAGCTTCAGATGTCAAAACACTTTGACTTCCTCACATCAGAAGAATCAGACAAAGTGATAATTACTTTTTAAAACACATGAACAGAAGAACAGGAGGCGCCTCATGTGTCATTTTAAAAGTACAAGAACAAAGCAAGAACAAGATCAATCTATAAAACCGGATGACAAATAATCTCACTGCTGGTTGTAGAAAACGTCACAAGTGGATCAGGCTGTGTGTATTGGCTGCATCATCACTGCACATACGGACTACAGATGCCCTCAGATGGCTGTAAAGAGTCGCCAGCTGTTGTGAATAACACACGCTGGTAAGAATCACTCATTCATCTTTATTCTGTCTCCCTGGCAATCAGGAAAGGATAAACACGATGCATTTTGGTGAGTAACACACTCGATGTAAACAAAACTTTTTGTTTGTTTACATGGAAACTCCACAGAGCAGCTTTGACACACAGTACAAGAGATCCGACAGTTCGTTTAAGTTGCTTTGCTGCCAAATTTCTGACGAGTCGACTGGTAACGATTACAAAGTACTAACCACCAGAGAAATAAATCTGACTGCTTCCAGGAGCCTGACAAGCTAAAATAATGCAGGACTTCTGCTTTAATGGAAGAATTTCATGTTTCACTTTACACTTTAGGCTTCAGTGATGAACATTATCTTCTCAAACAGAATCTCAGGGAACAAAAGCTGCTTTAAATATCACTGATTTTACCCTCTTTAGCTGTGTATTGTCAGGCAGAAACAGGTTTTTGAAACACTAATAAGATGCTGTGGTCTTTGCTCTGATACCTTCAGCACTTTGACTCACAGATAAGAAGAAAAACAAAAATGATTACAGCCGCTACACTGAAATGTCAGATGTCTCCGTCTGAGAGGTATTGATTGTAGATATCTGAGCTGGTTCCCTCAAGCAAAGCACTTCACTTCCAGTCAAATGTGTTTTTACTGGGCAGCTCCCAGTGTCCACGACGGACAGTTTGATAGAAACGCAGATGTGTTCACACTGCACACAAACACAACTGAAAGATGCAGGTAGAGGAGTGCAGATGTAGAGTGGGTGAAATAAATGGTAAATGGCTGCATTAATATGGCGTTTTTGTTTAAAGTATTTTACAGTTTTGGGGTTTTTTCACTCATGCGAGGTGCTGATCTGAACATCAGGAACAATTTGGGGTTCAGTAACTGAGCTGGGGATCGAACCTACAAGCCTATGATTAGTGGATGACCTGCTCTACCTCACAGCCACCCAGAAGATTAGTTTAAATCTTTTTGACTCCATTTAATGCACAGAGACAAGAGAAAAGAAGAGAGAAACAGCAGGAATTTAACAGAGACAAATGGAGTTCCTTTTATGTTTTCAGTGTCAGCTAACAGCTGCGCCTCACATCTGCAGGATGAAAGAGGCGATCTTTATAAAACCATCCATTAGCTATTACTGTTTATCTTCTGGAGGCTAGCAGGGAGTAAATCTCAGCTGACTGAATGTGCGAGAGGTGAGATACAGTCTGGGCAGGCTGCCAGTCAATCACAGGGCTGACATATAGAGACAGACGACTATTCACAACTACAGGTGATTTAGAGTCAGTGATTAACCTGATCTGCATGTTTTTAGACGGTGGGAGAAAGCCAGAGCACCCAGAGGAAACCCACACAGGTTCTTCCAGTTGTGTAGAAATGCAGTAACACACCAACAATGGCACAGAAGAAGAAGACTACAAGCTAGTAAACAGGGATGTAAACAATATACGATTAAAAGAATAGGTTCCACAAATAATAATAATAATTAAAGCTGCAAGCTCGCACTCTAGCCCATCGGGATCAGATCATTTTGCTTTTTAAAAATGAGGGATATTTATTACAAGTGTGATGTGCTTTTATTTTGAAAGATTGATTGACAGGATGAGAATTTTCTGCAGGGTGAGACATGTCTGTCTTTCTCACACCTGTGTCATCAAAATCATGCAAGTTTTGGGCCCATTCACTTGAATTTCAATTAGTAAATTGAAAACTCTTGATGAGTTTGTGTGTAAAACAAATTATTTTCCTTATTTTCATCAAGTCTATTTTTAGAAAAGGAAAGACTTTTAACCCACATGACCTGGTCACAGTTTGATTTAAATGGAGAGTGTGAGCGAACCCACACCTTTTTGAACATTTACTGCTTCCACATAGTTTTAGATACAGACTTCATTCAAACTTTAAATGAGTCACGAGACTTTGACCTACAAATCTTGAATTTACATGTTTTTTCTATATTTTACTGTTTTTGAGATATTAGAGTGTGAGTTTTAAACGTCTTTTCTTGCTCCTCCTGTGATTTTATAATGAGTGTGTATTGCGGAATGTTTCACAGCACTGACGGAGTGACATCACCAGGAGCAGTTGGAGAGGAGGATTTTAGAGTACGCTTCTTGTGAAATCTCCTCATAAATCCCATGACTTTGGCCAAATCTTACATTACAAATCATTTTTAAATAGGAAATTTCGTTGTGAATCCATTGATACAGGTTTGAAAGTGGTCAGACTTATAGTTTAGACATCAGAAGCCTCTGTTTGACACAAAGTTCATGCCCATAGATTGCCTCCCCATTGGTTTACATTGTAAGGTGTGATGTGGCACTGCAACTTTCAGAGCTTATTAAATCCGTTCAAGTTATTACAAAGTTTTTAACAACTTTTTTTCAGCATAGTGTCATAAGTCATGTATCAAAGTTTGAAGGCGATACCATTAACGCCCTCGGAGGAGATAGCGTTTGTTCTGGGTCCAAAATTGGGGCAAAGTCTTATTTTGAAAGGCTGATTGCGGACTTCCTGTTGGATTTAGGTCAGGGGTGTCAGTGTATGATTCGTAGGTCTTGATGAGATAAATAACTGAGTTTTGGTTTGATCTCTCTACGACATTCCTACGGGCCGTGGCGGCCATTTTAGTTACATAGGTGGCGCTAGAGAGCACATTTTGGCACTTTAGGGATTAATTTTTACATTTTATCAAATTTTTCACCAGACCTGATGTGCGTGCCAAATTTGGTGAGTTTTTGAACATGTTTAGGGGGTCAAATTTAGAGTTTAAGTCCCGTAATAATATAGAAAGAAAGAAAGAAACAAACAAACAAACAAATAAACAAACACATGAAAAACAATAGGACTACTGTATTACAGTAGTCCTCTGCCTTTTGGGCTCGGTCCCTAATAATTAGCATAATAGCATAAGCATAATAATTTTCTATAATGGTGAAAAGCTGGACATCACCTCAGCAGGAGGCACATGTCTGAGAGGTTTGGACCTGCATCAAGTCATTGTGTTCACAGGAATTTCTATAGAACGGACACACAGTCGATAAAGAGCTGTTTACAAAACAGGAAGTGATGATGATGCTCCCCTGCTGACACAGCTGGAATAAAGCCATTAGCGGTCGTGCCAAAATACAGCGTTCAGACACAGATAAGCAATAAATATGACCTCTGTCAGAGTTCTCCAAAAGCTCATCCTGAAGCTAATCTCATTTAGCAGCTACGTAGCTTTTTCCTGCAGAGCGTGAAAGTCTGCAGCCATCAGGCCTCATGGAAGAACATCTTCTTCTCCTAAATCTCTCTGACTTTTCTCTGTGAGTGTTTCAATAAACTATCTTAACGTCTCAAACTTGTCGTAAATCTCTGCTTTCAGCCTTGATGAACGTCACCTGTTCATGAGGAGCCGAACGTTCCTGAGATTTCATCCTTAGCATCATCCACACCCATAAAATGTCAATAAAAGGCGACCTGTTCTGCTCCATCTGTGGGCGAGTTTCATTCACAAAAATGCTCCCAAAGTGTGAAAAGAAGAGTTTGAGGTTGCAGGTGTCAGAAACCAGCAGACACATTTATCAGTTTCAGTAGATGGAACGCTTTGACATGAAGTTAGACGCTAAAAATCGTCTTTCTAAAGCAAATCGTTTCACGACTAATATGAGCAGCGTCATGTGACGTCACAGAGATATTAGAGGAGAGAATATTACAGCTGCAACACCACATGATGCTGGACAGAAACACCCTGAACCAGCTGTTAACTACTGACAGAAACATCAGCACATCAGGAAACAGAATATTCACTTTGCATTAAGATTGTTTTATCTATTTTATTTTAGTTCATTTTTGATGTCATAAAACTCAAATTTATGCTCTGTTCATGACTCATACAACAGATCTGGAGCTCAGGGTCTTTACTCATTTCCACTCGGACTATTAGAAGTCTGTCAGCTTGTCTGGCACATTTCAGTTTATACCATCTGTATTGTTTTAGTAGCAGGTCATTGATTGGCTACAGGGTGTAGATGGTAGAGCAGGTCGTTCACTAACCACACAGTTGTGTTGTCTGCATGTCAAAGTGTCCTTGGTCTAAGATACTGAACCCCAAATTGTTCCCAACGGTCAGGCCTGCACCTTGCACGGTAGCTGCCACCGATGTGTGACTGAGCGCTATATAAATGTAGCCATTTCTTTATTTATCATTTATCTAAATGTGTATTGAATTTGTGAGACAGAGGCGGACAGACACCCTCAACTGACTGAGAATGTTTAAACTAAAAGGCAGAGAGAAACAGATAGCCTCGGATCATTTCTATTCATAAGAATATTTGCTTTTGCACAAAGTGTAAAATGTCTAAATTGTGAAAAGTTATAAAAACATTAGTTATGTTATTTTAGTCAGAAAGTAACGTAGATGGTCGCTGCTACATCAGCCATCTTCACTCACAACAGTCCCGTCAACTGTGAGGTGAATAGTTAATTGTGGGGGAAATCTTATTTTTTAATCTGTTATTCTGATTTGGTGTGTTATAAATTGTTAGAATGATGTAATCTCTGTACAGGGCACAGTATGTTTGAATGAACTGTACAAGTAAATAGCACTGAACTCAAATGAACTCTGTTTGCTGATTGCTGTCGGTTGTTCATATTAATTTGACTTGATACTCTGTAATAAATTCCTAAAATCTGAGATCAAGCTCAGTGTTATTAATGAGTCTGTGATTTCTTGTTCCTCACCACAGAGCAAAGTATTTTTGCCTCTACATCAATAACTGCATGTGCAGCTGTGGCTAGCTGACTCTGGTTATGGAACAAGTTATTCTCTTGTAGGCTCAACATATAATCAAACAAGATTAAAAATATCATCTCTCCGCACAATCTGCCATTTTACATTTACATGTTGTCATTTGGAAGAAACTTGATGTACAAGTGAGGCGAGACAATCAAGGATTAGACAGTGACTCAAAACAGCCACAGTGCAAATTCTCAAGTAGCTGACGAGCTACAAGTGCAATGAGAAAGAGCTCTAGACAGAAGGTTTTTGCAGGGAAAAAATGATCAAACTCATGAATCAACTTCCAGTTTGAAAAAAAATCTAGGTTTTATTTTTTTTAATGAGTCTTAAAAACAGCAGAAACAGTCATTTGGTTGATGTTCTGCCACTGCCAAGTCTCTGTACACCAACTGAAGTAGAAACCATCACCGGCTCGAACCGCTGTCTCTTCACCAAACACTAAAACATCTCAGAGCAGGAAAGCTCACAGCCCACAGGAAGTGCCTCAACAAAAGCTTCCTTCCATCAGCAGTCACATTGATTAACAAAGAGACGGACGGAGAAGGAGAAATGGACCCAGAGTCCAGTTAGGTGTTTAATCATTTATTGACTGAACGAGGGAACTGTGGAACATTTGGAAACAACACGTTTAAGAGTCTGAAGTGTTGCCTCATGCTGCATTAACCTCTTTATATCCTCTTGTTGACTTTGTTTCTCTGCAGCAGTGATACAGACTCTTTGAGCAGAGGAAATGATATCTTAATAAGCACTGTTTGATTTTACGTGCATGCCTGACACAGCTAATTGGATCTCATTGCTACCGTAAGTGAAATCTGCTACCCTGATGTTCCGGTGCATAATGCTGCGCTGGATGCTGCTTCATGAGCACGTCAGCTTCGCTCTCAGGCTCTTTAATTAGAATCTTATGTCACAGATGTGAGAAGTCTGTCAGCTTCTTCATTAAGTCCTGAACCTTTCAAAATAGACGCTTTTTTATTTGTTGGTTCCTCTTCTTTCTCTTCCTTCAATCGGCGTAATCAGAGCCAGAAGCCGACGGTGAAGAGACGACTTGCTGGAACACAACGCCGTCGCCACCGCCGCCGCCTCAACATCACAACTGTAACTCATCATTAAAACAGGGAAGAACGAGCAGTTTCTGTCACTACACAGATATAAATATTACCTGCACCTTTCAATCTTTAGCATTTTCAGAACTTTTAGTTTTATCAAGTAAAGGACACATATTCTGCACATTTCCAGGTTTATTTTTATATTCTGGGGCTCTACTGGAATATCTGCATGATTTACAGTTAAAAACTAAATCTGTGATCCATGGAAACAAACATTAACTCACGTTGTCTTTTATCCATTTACTTAAATGTTGGTCAAAATTTGACTTGTTAGAATGTGGAGATTATGTTTCACAAAAAAAGAAGTGAGACATAAAAATATTAATAATCAGTATATAAACATTTAATAAATGGTTTATAACCAAGCGGCAACCTCTGGGGCTGTAAAATGAAGCCAATGCAGAAGTGCCAAAAACTGCAGTTCCTTGAATGGCCACTTGAGGCTCCAAAAGCGAGTCAATCCCCATAGACCCCCATGTTAAAATGTCCAACTTAACAGCAGAAATAAACATGTTTACAGCCTGGTACAAAACACGGTTTTGGTCTCTGTAGTTAATTTCCTCTTTCATGACAACTGTACGGGGGTGAATTTTTTTATAACTCACCCGTTTAAATTTTATTAAGCTGTAAAGTTATGCATAATGAAGGACATGGCTGCTTTGAGTGACAGGTCCACCAGCCGCTAGGTGGATTGTTTCAGCCATTCGGCCCGCCTCTTTGCCCATTTTTGATTGGCTGGGAGTTAGGCAGCGTCACACACTGCCAAGATGGCGACGGCCGGAGCGGCTCACTTTGAGCTTCAAAACCGTTCTTCAGAAACGAACGAGTGATGTCACAGTAACTACGTCCATATTTTTATACAGTCTATGTTTATAACACACTGTAATGTAGTTACAAGCAGCTATAAGGACATCTTTAAATGTTTATTAATTTATAGTATTTGTCATCAATTATAACTTGTACTACTTCATTATCTGTTTATACAGCAGCCTCCACTGATGAGTTTTAATTGTTGACTAATACTGTTAACTGACTAATAGTTTAATAATAACAAAAATATTAACTGTTAATGATTTATATGGGGACATAAAGTAAAGTCTAAAGAAACATGGCGTCTCTGAGTCAGTGTGGATTATTATATTTGATGAAATGCCTAGTTACAGTTGCTAAGCTACGATTGGACAATCATTAATCAGGAGAGGAGTTCCAAGGGCAAAGTTAATAAACCAGAAAATTGTTGCAAATTAAAGAAAATACATGAGGAATGACCTCAGCTCTCTCTCTATTATCAGCGTTTTATATTCTGTCAGTTTAAGTTTAAGATGTTCAAACCTCCTGGAGGCTTTACCTCCTGCTGAAGGAGCTACTGTTGGAACAATTAGAGCTGACAGTATGACGACAACAGGATGGAGGAGCGAAAGAGAAACCCGGCAGCAAACTGAGCTCACAGGAAGACAATTTCCTCACAGCTGATTCTCCTTCACACCACTCAGAGCTTCGGGGGGAAGATTTCTTTGAGAGAACTGAGACATTTGTGCAAATGCTTAAATAACATCTGGTTATGTTTCTCTGACAAGCAACGTCTCACAAAGGTGGAAGTAATGACTGTTGGAAAAAGTCTCAGGGTGGATGTTCAGTCATTCAACACGTTACTCGTCAGTGTTTGTTTCTTTTAATGGTAAACTTTTTCTAATCTTCGCCAAGAAGTTTTAGTTGCCTAAACATAAAGGACACATCTGGAGTTATTCTATTTATCTTATTGTAAATAAATCCCATGAAAAGACCAAAAAAACATCAATATGTATCTGACTTCCCTTCCCTGTCTGTAGGAAGCCTTATTAAACATTATTCATTAAAAACTCCTCACAAATATTTAGTGTCATATAAAGTAAAGCTCAGTAATTTCCTAAAACAGCTGTAGGTTTTGAAACATTACTTAAACAGGAGGAAAGTGCAGAAGTTCATATGTTTGTGACCATTTCCAGCGTCAATTTATCCACATTTGGTTTCCCAACCATGACTGCTTGACTCAAAATAGAAATTATAAATTGATTTAAAGTTTTGCTAACTGGACCGAGAGCTGAAACTGAAGTTTACAGATGTTACCCAGGTTACACCGCATCTACATTGAAAGCATTTCACCAATGTTTGTCAGTCGTCTGACAGAACAGATACGCTTCTATTTTAGCGAGTAACTGCAACCCAGAGTGTATCACACATTCATACATGCGTGACTACAGTAGTTTTATATTAGACTGTGCTGCTCACGCTACACCTCCTGAGGACACACAGTGTTAGTTTGAACGTACACTTAAGTTTCTAGATACGTCTGCCTGCAGCTACTTGGTCAAAATCCAGTTTGAGCCCCTGATTTATGACTCATAATCGGAGCTTTTCACACATTTTACACACTTCAGACTGACCGAAAACAACGATTACGTAAGTTTATTGTACGTCACACTAGGCGAGACGTCTATGATAAAATCTCGGTCACTGTATGGTATCAGTTCAAGGCTGTCAGATTGTGAGATAAATGTGTGGTGAATTGTAGAAAAGTAAATGAAAGCAGAGACGCGTCATCAGCTCGTCATCCTCTAGCTCTGATGTCTGAAAATGCAGCAAAGTCACACAAAACTTCTCTTTCATTTCATCTCCATTGTTTTGGTTTGTGTGTCATGAACATATAACGTCACTCAGGAAGAAGACGACCAGATGTTACCCGGCTTCACTGGCAGTTTTATTAGCGAACAGTCTACCGTCGGCTGTAGCCAACACCAAAACAATAAACACCAAACTAGCAGGAAGAACAACCACATTCTCTGTAACTCTGCAGCAATCACAGATACGTGGGTAGCTGGGATGACTGAGGGGTTTCACAACATCTAAGCTGACAACATGTTCACTGATAAACTGGAAATATCAGTAACTTCAATTAAACAGTCATTTAATCTCAGCTGCACTACAATCTCTGAACACAGTGATACTTGTTTCATTTCATCCAGTTCACTACAATATGAAGGAGAACAAGTGTGTTTACCCTTCAAAACACCGGTGTCAGTGTATTCTGTGTCACTTCATGGCGTATTCTGATTGGTCGGTTTGTAGTCGTGAGTCGTGGCAGCACACACTGTGGTCCTAAATTTCTGTCACTGTCTCACAGCGAGATCAAGGACATCGTTTTGCATTGACGACCAAAGATTTCACCACATTTCTCTCACAACTGTCAACTTTCATCTCAGACAGGCCAAATATCAAACAGTGTGAAGGCACCTTAACAACCAAGGTGTGTGTGTGTGGAACTGAATAAAAACTGTGTGCGTTCATGGTAATGAAGCAACATGTCACCCACAACATGTCTGTTGAACAACAACAGAGGTCTACAGCACAGAGGAATAAGATATATCAGCCTTTGGACACACACAATACTCATTAGTAGATCAGTTCATTGTTGGTTTCGCTCCAAACATGAGATTTATGGCTAAGAAGAAAAATATTAGCAGCTTTATCGTTTAGCCAAAACCTTGACTGTAGAGATTAGATAATACTATGAGTTACATCGGCTCTTAAGAAAGGCACAGACAACATATTTGGGCTGTTAGACAGAAAGGCAGCTGAAAAGCATCACAGTACTAACATATATTCTACCTCTATACACAAGTAATTGTACTAACTGCTTAATTGGAATATAAGGAGAGTAATGAGCCGATATTTAAATGATGTTTAACACACTCTTCTGTCATGGGTTAATCTCTGGTCATCACAGTCTGCTGCTGCAGGAATATAACAGACCTAATAAAGGCATATTTGCTCAGCAGGGTTGTTGAGTTGAGTTCAGTTCTTTTAAAAGTGGTCACTGGAGATTCAACATGGCAGACACTGTAGGTGTAATTATGTAATTTCACGAAATTCCTTTTCTTTATTTGGTCATGTTACGAAAAGTGAAACCTGGAGTCGAGCTGTAGAGGTCACCACCGATATTTTCTTTTAGGTTCATATTAATGCTTCAATAATAACGCAGTAATTATAGAAACCCTGGTTCAGAGCAGCATTCAGGATGTTGTAAAGGCCCGGAGGGAAGAGGTGCACATAAAGAGAAGCAGATGATGTTTGTAATGCAGGTTGGTAAAAAAGTGGCAGCAGCTCGATACGTCCGTCACATGTCCAGTCCATTTGGCTTCTCACTCGGGGGCCAAAGTTTCACATCAGGGGAGGTAATTGGCTAAGGCTGAAGCTGCGGGGGACCAAAAATGAAGTCGCACCGGGAGCTCTGACACAACAGCGTGTTTTTTTATCTGCATTACGCTCAGCTCAAAGTCCCAGAGGCCCGACCCACCAGAACAACAGCTCTGCAGCCCTCAGATCCGTCTCTGGCCTCATTTCTACTTCAGCTTATCAGTCACAGATAGATTAAACATGACTGCTTCACCTTAGTGGACCATTTTCAATGAAGGATGTGTATATAAATAAAATACTACACTGTACAGTCAGATCATGATCAGGTTTGACTGAAAATAAATGATGGGCAGGTTTCTATCTACATGTAGCGCAAATTTTAACTGAATTTCCATAAAAATCAGCAAAAGAAAATGCAAATGAATGAATGTTTCCATGTATGAATGTTTCCATCCACTCCTGTTGTGGAATATTAGGAGATAAACAGTTGGTGCCATTAAACCACTGCAGAAGAAGAGGACACGACGAGATGACATCTTTAAAAGAGCGACAGTAAAAGCTCAAATGATGGAAAACATGATGGAAATATGACATTTCTGTTTGTTTCATGCCTTCATTTCAACAAGTCTTCCAAATTAAGTGACTAAAAACTGCCCCGACTCACAGTTGGAAACACGAAATGAGCAGCGGGTCTCCTGTGGCAAAGTCCACTGTCGGGTTTATACCACGCTGCACAGGTTTATGAGGTTTTCGGCCGATTGTCATTACTACCTATTGTGTCAGTCTCATAAATTTAATGAACGTTACAGTTTCCTCATCGCTCCACACAGATCTGATGTTTTTGTCTCTTCAGTGGAAGCTTGACTGTAAATGTGTCATGACATTTTTTTGGTTCGTATAGCCTTTGTACTAGGGATACAAATATGTTATTCGGCAAAGCACAAATAGTGGGTTTTTTACAAATATTTGTTTCATACAAATATTTTAAAAATTATTTGTTTTCAGGAAGAAAAATAAACCATGTCAAATACCAGCGAGCAGGTCGGTTACATCACTATCTCAGTGTCTCTCCTCTGCTCCGCTATGACTTCTATCAGCAGGTCTCAGTGAGGGGAGTCACATCCACCTGCTACATGATGCACATTTCCTAATTTGGACATCACTCCCAGAGTTGGGAGTGTTCCCCAGAGATAAAGCTGAACTACTGACACACGCTTCATGAACACTTATTGTAACACTTTGATTTTCTAAAATTAAAAGTGTAATAAAAACAAAAGCAGGATTTTTAAACCTCTTTCCACTTTTATTCGAATACAAATACAAATAATTTTGCTGCCTCAACAAATACAGACACAAATACAAATACTGGGCCCTCCGCTCATTCCTACTATCTACCATACAACCAGAGCCAAAATTTAACAGGTTCAGTTTAATTCTCACCCTGTTCAGATTTAACGAGCAGAGATTGTATTGTGTAACAGGGTCATGCATCATGACCTCTTGTAGGTATAATTACACAAAATCTGTCGGATTACAGTTGGTACTTGACTGTACAGACCTCCAAACCTCACAATGTGCATGTGTAGATGCTAGGTTAAAGTTCAGATCTCTTCCTCCTTCATTTCTTCTTCTGTGGTGCCCACCAAAAATTCCTTTTGCCTCCTTCACATCTTTCCCCTTTTGTACAGTTCCCCTGTGGGAGAGTTAAGTGTCATTTCTTTTCACCTATCAATTATCTTAATCCTTTTATTTCTCGTAGTTTGTTGTGTATATTTTTTAATTTCTGTTTTCACCTGTAAATTTATAGATTTCAGCATTCTGGCACCTAAAAAAACAGTTGAGTGCTGCTAGTAAAGCTTAGAATAAACTGTATATTTTATTTGTGTAAGAGCAGGCAGTGGCATTTACATGGAGGTTCTGCTTTACTTTTTCTCTTGGTCAGACTAAATGGAGATGAAACCACAGAGAGATCCAGGTGTTACAGCACCGTCCTAACCTCCCTAACCAACACAACACACATCTAACCATCCTTCTCTGCAGTCAAAAATAATGCCAACACTTTTTTAAAATGTATTATTAATAGTTTTGTATTATTAAAATGAAAGGAAAGCGTATTTGGGGAAACATCAGAAATGCTCCTTGTTGTCTCAGCCGGCTGGAGGGGTGTGTCAGGGTTAAAATATAAATTTCTCCCTTTTGGTTTCTGATGTTCTCTCAAAGGAGAACACAGAGCAGGTGATTTACAGAGCAGATGTGTTGCCGTAGACCAAAAAAGGCAATTTAATTTCAGTTGGCACTGAGCATTTATCTCTGAGCAGATGTTTGATTTGGATGCGACTGTGGGAAAAACACTGGCTGCAGCTCTGGATGCCAAAATAAAAACCAGATGGGCGAGAACAGGCAAGCACTGGTGCAACTGGTGATTACTGGTGATAACTGGTTCTGTGAAAAATCACATGTATCAGCTTCCAACCAGCCATAATGTTTCAGGTGGATGAAGAAATACTTCCCAAGTTAAATGATATTAAATGCTAAGTGACAGTGGCTAATATCTAATAAACCAGCAACAAGCCATTTTCGGGACTGTATTATCTCCAACTGCATGATGAGTTTAAATCCAAAACTGCACCGCGGTGGGACAGCAGGTATGAAGCAGTCTGTCAGTTTATCAGAGTAACTCAGGGTCTGTTCCTGCATATCTACAACCTCCAGGCTTCTGCAGCAGCAGGGGGGCTGGTGGGGGTTCAAGTCATGTAATATTCAAGCTTCTTACTCAGAACACACAGTACATATCTGATCAGCAGGGCTTCACTACAAAATGCTTTATTTCCATTCTGCAAAAAAAATTCTTTACTACATGTCATATGTCACGATTTGGGGTTTAGAGAAACCTTCAAGTCACTTTTTCACCGGTCAAAGAATACAATAGTTCGAATAATTAGTATGTTAATATACTGAGAACAGCTGAGGCTTAAAGACAAAACACCTGCTTTTGTTTTCTATATGACTCCAAGCGAGATGACACAACGTCATTGCGAGTTGTCGGTGTGAACGCCCACGTAATATTTTCCAGCGTAAACACCGTTAACTCTTCAGAAAAGCTTCTGTCTGTATGATGCCTGTGTGCTACAAACATGACATATTTGACATGTTTGACACAACACTTCTTTGTGTTGCACTTAAAGGACCAGTATGTAGGATTTAGTGGCATCCATCATGGCCTTTCATGGCATTCATAGTGTTGCACTCAATTGTTTACACGAAAAGTGATGGAAATAGTTTTGTAACCAATGAAAAGAGGAGAGTTTGAGAGAGAAGTTCAAAGCCTGGCTCATTTTCACTTCCATACAGCTGACAGTGGGTCTGAATGTCAAATTGTTGGTTTCGGAGAGTAATAAAAATAGTTTCCCTCATCGATTCAACAATTCAAGCCTCAGGGAGCCACTAGTGTGGCTGTAGAATATAAATCTTGTTAACAGAATAAGTCATAATTTTGAGATGTACAATTACTTGCTTTTTTTCCAACAGTTACAATGAGAAGATCAACATCAAACTTGTGTGTTTTGCATTAGAAAATAGTTCCCGCATGCAGCTCAGCTCCCCCCCTGAACCACAAACTGTCATTTTAACATTTCTGTACAAAGTACATGTTAATCATGTTGCTTTAGAGGTGCTTTTAGATGTATTTTTATTTTTAGATGTATGCTTCCAGTCTTTATGCTAAGCTAGGCTAACCATGTCCTGATTGGTATTGCTTCTCTGATGTTGAACTATTCCTTTAAAGCAACATGAGCTTTTCTTTCTATTTCTATTTCTACGATTTCATTATTTAAACATCAGTTACTTAAAATAGACGTCAATTTAAAACATCAACAAGAACATGTGCCAAACTAAAGCTGCACTGATAAGGAGGAACAACAATATAAAGGACATATACGGTAATTTGGCTGCTAATTGGCGAGCAGCCTTTATAAACCATTACTGAAGCACCGTTTCCAGTGGCAATGTACTCAAAGTTTAGGTCAGTGGGTGCACTGGAGACATGAGATCACCGAATCTAAACCTGATGAACTTTTCTATCTTGATCTTTGTGGTTGTGTTGATGTTTTCAGTTCTCAGTCCAGTCTGATATCACTGATGTCACCGCAGCCCGGTAAAAACCCTTCCCGTCTTCTCGGGGCTCCTTGACTCTGAGATTCCAGCGTATTAATCTTTAACTACTGCCAGATGGACACAGGAACAGCAGCGAGGAAGAGGAAAAGAGGTCTGAAGCACGGCCTTGTGGGTAGATTTGTTCAGGATGATCGGCTCGCCCGCTTCCCTGCCACAACGACAGGAGATGAGGCGGTGACATCACCCACTCCTGTGCAGGGATGCGGGAGCCGCCGTTGGGGCGATGAGGTCATGGACGACCTGATGTCAGCGGATGTTTGAGCTCCGATCAGGTTTCCCCAAAATCAATTTACACTCTGAGCCAAAGAGTTTGGAAATCAGGCTTCAGGGCCGTAGTTCGAGTCCCCCCTCTGAGTTTTGTAATTATTTGGATGCTTTATATTCTTTTTATTTATATTTATATATGTTTAAATGCAGTTTCAAAGCCGTCTCCACTTCATAGAGCTGCCTATCAAACTATTCTATACAATCTGAATACCAAACTGTGTCAATGTTTGGTCAGATTCTTAGTCTTTATTTGTTGATTTTCTGATTTAAATCTGGAAAATTTTCTAACTGTGAGCTTTAATTTATTTATTTAATTTTTTTCTTTAACACTTATGAATTGTGCAGTTGTATATACTTTACTAAAGAACATATTTATCTTCCCAAATGTATGGTATCTGTGATGGGAAATTGCTGATCACTCAATAAACACACAAAGAGAGCATTGTTAGGTTATGAAATAATGTAATCAAATAATACAATCAGAAGTATAATGCATCATAGTTCTGGAGATAAAGATACAAACCGCCTAGCTATCTTTTCTTTGTCTGAAAAGTTGGGTTAGGGTTAGGGGTAGGTTAGGGTTAGGGTTAGGGTTAAATACTTAAATACTACTTGTACAGAATTTAATACATCTGTTTACTAACCTTACAGGTCAGCAAACCACCTTCAACTAACCTAGGAACAGTCTTTCTTCATGACCATATATGACAGTATATAAGCATGCACCAAGTAGCATCACAAAATAACATTACTACTATATTAAATTAAGGACAAACCACACTATCCTCTAAAAGCTTATTAGATTTACACACAAACATCTACATAACTATAGTTTATCTTATCACTGGCTCAGATAAAAGTATGACAGGATAAACTAACTGTTAAACACTCAACTGCCTCATCTTACACAGCAAAGTTTAGAATAGACATGCAACAAGTGTGAAACACAAAGTTGAACTTAAACACCATCTGAAACATGTATGATATATACAAGAAATACATCAGATGATAACTTACTATTCAGTTTTCTTTCACATATCATATGGGCAAGAATATTGATGAGCAGCTCTTTCTATTTATTAATTTATTTTCTGTTGACTTAAAGAGAGTCAAATTTAAAGAAATAGTTCAACATTTTAGTAAATACTCACTTTCTGGCAGAAAGTTTAGATAAGAAGATTGATACGACTCATATTGGTCTATTCAGTGTGAAGGCTAATTAGCTTAGCTTAGCATAAAGACCGGCTCTGTCCAAAAACAAGAAAATCAGCCTACAAGCACCTCTAAAGTTCAACAAATTAACACATCATATCTGATTTATAAAAACCAAAGTGTGATCAGGCAATTAGCATATGAAAACATTATACTGTCTAAGAGCTCAGATGACACATTGAGGTTGACAAAAATTAAACAATTTAAAGCCAAGAAACCAGAGTTTTATTTCATATTATTCCTATTTTTCATCTTTTCATCAGTGAAAGGTTAAAATATTCTCTTCAGCATTAGATTGTGTTATTATTGTCACTCAGCTGTATGTTATTTTGACCTGATGTCCTTTAATAGTTGAGTTTTTTCCAGCCCCAGAGCTTACACAATGTGTGATATTTAATATAAAAGCCATCTGTTTATCTTGATAATCACTTTGACAGCGTGTGAGGTTATCGAGGCGGGTTGGTTTTTTTTCCTGCTGTGTTGAAAGGACAGAAACACACACTGATGGTTTGATAAATTTACAATTACAAACGTCTGATGATTAGTCCAGAGGCTGTTTGCATCACTCGTTCTCTTTGTTCCCGCTGAGATTTAACGCCTCCATCAGTGCCCTCACACAAAGCCTCTTTATCTGTAATTATCATGTAGCCTCGTTCTTCATCTGCCGCCGTGATCAGGATGAAGATTACAGCTTCTGAGAGGAGGAAAAACGAAGGTGACGACTGTCGGAGATTCACTAAAGACTGAACAGACCTCAAAAGGGGATTCGATTTTTTTTAAATTCCAGTCAAATGAAGACCACTTTCTTTATTGATCTTATCAACAAATCCTCCAAATTAAATGAGTAGATATGTGGTTTGATCATGTGGCTCCAGAACGACACATAGGAGCGTTTTCTAATCCGACGCCTCTATCGGCAGGACGACATCATCTGTCTGTGTTTTCCAAAACCGTCACAGATCACTGTTACACAATAATGAAAATTTTAAGATGTGGCAACGCTGTGGTTCAGGTCTGGTTAGGTTTAGGGAAAGATCATGGTTTGAATTAAAATGATCCCACCGGGAATGCATGCACTGCGTTTCCTTCTCCGATGTGGTTTTGCTCCGTCCTCTGCATGGCATCCTGTCCCACCGGGAGCGTTACAGAAGCAGAGCTTCTAGTCAAAGCTGATAAAGTGCCTTTAGGCTACCGTAATTACTAAAGTAGCAGGGCAACTAAAATGCTCAATTTTGTTAACATGCTCAGCTTTTGTTGATTTGGTAATTTTGCTTGATTTTTGGGCTTCTACTACGGTTAAGTAGCCTACGTAGTTAAATGGTTTCTTTATTTGTCTGTTTTAATTATATAATCAGGAGTCTGCATGGGTGTTTTATTTTGAAAATTGACCAGATGCTCAATGCTGTTTCTGTGTCTGACTTCCTGTCCAGCTCGATCTGCTTTGTGCAGCTTAACGCGGCTTCTGTTAAAAGTAGAAGTGGCACGTATATTTAGTGCAGCGGAGCAGAGAGACGCTTCTGGGACGCTTCTGAAACACGCCGCGGCTCTCCCGGTGGGTTACGAGCATTTCAGCTCTGGCGGCCATGCCGAAGCCCATAGGCGACGTACATGCGCCTGGTGGGATCAGGCCGTTAGAGGAACATGCTGTGTGGGTAAAAGTTACTACTTCTTTAAAGTTAGGCCACCCACGTCAACATGGCAACAATTACCACAGGGTTAAGGTTAAGTGGCGATCATAGTTACACTTTTTAAAAAACTGTCCCCACTCGTGGTTGGAAACAGGAAACGAACAGTGGTTCATCCAAAACACAGAGAGCACAGTGGAGACTCATTTAATCATTTACACTATTACACACAGTCCAGTTTTCCACGGCTTGGACTTTTTAATGTGTAACAAACTAATTATACCAACTTATATTATCAATAAAACATATGTTATGTGTGAGAAGATGTATTAATTTATGAATTTAATGTTTGTGAAGAATGCAATGAATGGTAATATCTTAAAATAATATCATATAAAGTCTAGTTAGTAAGTATTTGGACAGTTACACATTTTTTGTTCTTCTCTTTGCTTCAGCACATTCAATTTGAAATAAAAATGCCAAGTCAGGACCCAAAGCGTAGCACCTCATCAGTCAAACACAGTGGTGCTTCTGTTATGGCTCGGACATGTATGGCTGCCAGTGGAACTGCCGCACTGGCATTTATTAATGATTTCACTGCTGAGTGAAGCAACAGGATGAATGCAGAGGTATACAGGAGCATTCTGTGTGCTCGCATTCAGACAAATGCATCACTGGACGACATTTCATCATTTAGCAGGACAAACATGCTGAACATACGGCCGAAGCAACCAAAGAGCCAAAGAGGGTGAAGAGGTGGAAGATCCTCAACTGGTCAATCACCTGATCTCAGTCCAATTGAGCTGAATTCCACTTCCTGTAGATCAGATTAAAGGCAGAGAGAGTCCACAACAAGCAAGAGCTGAAGGTGTAGAAAGTGTCTGCTGATGTCTGTGGCTCCGAGACTTCAGACAGTCATTGAGGGATTTTCCACTAAATATTAAATATGAGGACTTGATGTGTATCTTTCCAATTACATTTGAACCCTTAAACTTTGGGTACTATATGTTAAAATGACTATATCTATTCAATTCAGTTTTATTTATATAAATCACAATAGAAGTTATCTCAGGGCACATTTCACATAGAGCAGGTCAAGACCACACTCTTTAATTTACAGAGACCCAACAGTTCCCCCATGAGCAGCACTTGGCAACAGCAGCAAGGAAAAACTCCCCTTTAACGGAAAGAAACTTCAAGCAGAACCGGACTCCCACACAGTTCTTTCTTTAATGACATAAACATACTCAAAGGTGAGAGTTGGCACCGTTAAAGGGATAGCTTCACAAACAACAGTGAAGTGCTCATATGAACATGAACAAGATTTTCCTCGCTGTAATCATTCCTCCTGTTCATACTGGATATTAAAAGATCCTTCGAATGTGCTTTTTAATGTAAGTGATGGAGGCCACAGTCATTTAAAAGTCTCTGTGAAGCTTATATGAGGCTTCATCAGTCTGAGTTAGTCATATCAAGTGGATATCTGACACATTTACAGTCTTTTTAGCATCAAATTCCCTCTTTGTGTTTCCTCGGACAGTGTTTCCCTGTTAGGGTTAGGGTAGGGAAGTATAGTAACAAAAAGAGGGACTTTGGCACTAAAAAGACTGTAACGTTGAAAGATATCTACTTGATTTGACTCATTTGGACGCTGAAGCTTCATATTAGCTTCAGATAAACTTTTAAACACATTTTTGCTGTGGATTTTGGCCTCCATCACTTCAATTGAAAGCACATTTGAAGGATCTTTTAATATCCAGTATGAACAGGAGGAATGATTACAGCATGAAAGACCTCTTTCAGTGTTCATATGGACACCTGACTTGAAAAATTGTGAACCTATCCTAGGTATCAATCCATCCTTCATCTATCCTTTGCAGGGTTTCCACTTACGCGTAGAAGTTATCAAAAGTGTGTGTTTTTTAAACATACGTGCGTGAAATGCAGAAAGAGTGCCCAGTAACAACATTATCAGCTCATCTGAACACATTTGCAGGGCTGGAAACTAATCTGCATTATATAACAACACTCACAGGTTCGTTAGGCACACATGGCACACGGTGGCTAAAATGAGTCACAGCTGGCAACAACTCGATTCCTCAAAAAAAAAAAAAAAAAAAAAAAAGCAGCCGCTGTAATGTGAAGGAGCATTGAAAGACCCGTGAAACGGCTCAGAGATTGTAATGTTCTACTGAGATTTGTTTACACATGAAACAGGATGTCAAACATTAAGCAAGACTTCATTAAGAGATCAAAAACAGGTGGAACAAATGCTGAACGACACTAACACAAACCATAACTGTGTGGGTAAAGATCTCTGAGGGAGCTCTCGGAGAAGAGGTGTCTCCATCCCGGGTGTTAAACCATAAACTGTAATCAAAGCTCAGTCTGCATGTTTGAGAGACTTTTGATGTTTGCTGTGCTGCAACCAGACGGACAAATAAACACCCCCCCCCCCCCAAGCTAATGTTAATGCTGACACTGTTGTTGCCGGTTACATAAGAGATCAGAGCGGAGCTGCTGGTTTTAAGGTGTGCGTGACATCACTGTGAGTTCAGTGTTAATGTTCCTCCACAAGTTTAAAGAGATCATATGAATAAATAGGAAATGTCTCTGTCATTTACTAATATTGTACCACAGAAGTTTAAGATGTCTCACTTAATAATTCATGCATTACATTATGAAGACTCATGCAGTGCTTATGAATTATTCATGAGGTAGTTGTCAACCCCTCAGGTCCTCGTCCAATCCGGTCTCTCCTGAGCTACAGTATGTTTATATATTTATCTGCTTTGCCACATGTGTGTTTTAGAGGAAACATAACTGCTGCCTGCATTACATTCACTGTAAATGTTTATTTTTTTATAATCCAAGAAGTGTGACATCCTTTTTATCGGAACCTATGCGTAGACAGTATGGGTGTGCCCGAATACAAATACATTATTTGGCAAAGTACAAATAGTCGGTTTTATACGAATATTTGTTTCATTCAAATACTTTTAAAATTATTTGTTTTGGGAAGAAAAAAAAACATGTCAAATACCAGTTCGCAGGTCGGTTACATTGTTATCTCAGTCTCTCTCCTCTGCTCCACTGTTACATCTATCAGGGTCCCAATGGACTCTCCATAACCTGTTGTTCCTCTTCTCCTTTCCACAAAGTTAGGTTGTAAAAAAATAGGCAATAAATGAAAAGTGCAAAGCAATAATTACCTTTGAAGTTCTTCTACATGTTACATGGTGTGCTGTCTCTGTGACCAGAAATCACTTGAAGTACTTTTACAGTAGTAAATATACCGCTGTCAAAATCATTAATCAATTATCAAGGGTGTGACAAAACAAACTATTCAAGCTGTCAAACCAGTGAACTTCATGAAGTCCTTCATTTAGGCTTCCACTATGCAACATCACATTAGGACTAGAGTAACACAAGACAAATAAAATCCCAAATACAAGAGCCCATTTTGCATCCTCAATCCCTCAAATCCCACTTACAGAAGTCTTAAGCTAAGTCGGTTGTAACTTGGTGTTCTAAGTCTGACATAATTTGTTCAGAGTCTGCTGCTGCTGACGTTACTGATATTCAGCATCTCACTCTGTTCATGGGCTTAACTGCATCTTGGGGATATAAACCATTTATGTTTTTGAGGACGTGTACAACCAACACTCTGACATAATGCAAACATATGTTAAAAGCAAGTTGTTTCTCTTATACAGCACAGATGTCGTAGGGCGGAGGTCGGGGTGGATAGTTACAGTAGATGTTCAAAGTTCAGGACTGACACTAGAGACTGGGATTAATGACCTGAGTGTCACATGACTCATAAAAAACAATTGTGGTCTTGGTTAAAACTACTCAAAGTCAATGTTAACTTGAAGCACTAGATTTGGACATTGTAGGAAAACAAATGAAGTTAGATCTAACTGGTTCATGTTCAGCATGAACAATTTACAGATACATTCAAGTATTTTCTGGTTCTTTTCAAGACTATTTTTCTACAGCCTCTCATGAAGCTTAGTGTAAATTCAGGCAGGAAGACTCTTAATCATTCATTCATTCATAATTTCACTCTTCTCTCTCAGCTCCTCCCGCTTTCACATCAGCTGTTAGTCGCCTCACTTCTAGTTGACAAATCAGATTCCTCCACAATCCCTTAACAGCCAATCACGACCTAGCTGTCAAAGTTTAAAACCGTTTCCCTCTCTGTCGCTGTCAGCTGTCATTTCAGGCAATAATCGCGTCCACCTCCACAGCCACAACACCGGAGCTCGCTCTTCGCCTCTCCATCCCAGATCATCATTCGTCTGCCCAACCTCACGTTCCGGCAAGGCCCCAAGTCTCCAGGAGCCGATACCACACCACCTCGATCCACGCCTCTCCATCACCGCCACCAGTGTCCAGACTCCATCGGGGGGTTATTCTATTCATACATTCATTGCCCTCTCCATATTAGGCCACATCACGATGGAGTCTAATCGCCAAAGACTTTTACATTCATTATCATGCTGTTCAATAAACACCATTCACTACGTAAAACTGAGTCTCTCCTGATTGAAATAAACCTATGTGAGACTGTAATGTGTCTTGTACAGAAACTGATAAACCAAAGTATTGAACAAACTTGAAAAATGACCTGATAATGACACTAAATGAACAGTCAGAGACCGCCAAAGATCACAAAGACCTACAATGTCCAAATGGATCAAATTACATCGTATAAAACTTACATTGATTTCACCCTGAGCCACAAATGTCAACCCAATGGTGGCATTAGAGGAAAAGTCAGAGGATCACCACAGTCAATAGCTTTTGTCCTCTGAGGATCATAAATGTGCAAAAATTCATACCAATCTATCAAATAGTTCTTGAGATATTCCAGTCAAGACAAAAGTGGCAGACAGTGCGTTCAAGAACACACAGTTATCATCTATTAGATCATGTCTGACATGTCTGTCATGTCATGACTGACTGCAAACCACACTGCATGAATTCTGCAAAGCAAGTTTGCTTTTACTTGAAAAGTAGTGACTGAAACAGTATTTGCTAAAATGACAACTTCTGATTTTCTTGCATCCTGAAAATTGAAAAAAAATAAACGAACATCTAGAATCTTCTTGCTGGCCAATAAAACCTTTCAATTTAACAATAAAACCTTTCAACTTAACAATAAAACCTTTTAACTTTTACCTTTTCAAGCCTGTAGATGTTTTGTTGAGGTCTGAATCAGTGGATGAGTTGGTAAACTTTGGTTTCAGTTGGTTCAGTTTCTTTTCAAACAGAAAAAAATTCAAGCAAACCAAAATGCATCAGGTGAGAAAAAAAGCCAGGTGAGAAAGTTCTCTCCTCTCATTGGTCAGATGTGTCTGGGGCGGGAGCAAGAACATAAAACACAGGAAGAAGGTCCTGAAGAAGCTCCTATCTGCCCAAATATCAAGAAGACAACGTAGTTGGTTTTTAATCCACGTCAGACATCGATTCATCCTCCAGCTAGCTGCTAGCTGCTATTATTATTATTATTATTATTATTATTATAGTTTTTAAATCTATTTTATTTTGTTACATTTTCATCATTTTTATTCCTCATGTGTTCATGTTAGTCTCAGTTTGTTTTATCGTTTACTGTTTACATTATTGGCTTGTCAGTCAGCCATCTGAGAGGAACTTTGAACTGCACTAACCTGCATGACCGGTGCTCTACAAATAAAGTTTGAGTGATTGGTTGATTCTTTCATCAACATCCCAGCATGCAAAGCGCTCCTGGCTACGGGAGCTGTTTATCTCAAACTTGCAGCCGTGGAGCGCCCTGGTTTGATCATAGCCAGGGACCCTTGTTGCATGTCATACCATCTCTGTTCCCTTGCGTCCTGTCTGCCTCTTTACGATCCAATAAAGGCAAAAATGTCCAAAAGTAATCTTTAAAAAAACAGACTTGCAGCCTTGTAGTCGGTCAGATAGAGGTCGGATCACATTCCCACAACAAACGAGCCGCCCGAGAATTCATTTGTCTCAGATCTGCCTAAACACACCAAAGAGGAAAACCAACCCTCAATCCATTCAAGGTTTGAAAACATCTGAAACAATTTCACATCTGAGCTTTGACTGTGATCAATGAGTCTGATGTCAGGAAATGCACAGAAATACATTAATCTACATTAGTGAAGCTGCATCAGATGTACCTGCCTGGCTCAAACTGTCTGGGTCTGAACCAAAATGGTCCTTTAGTACCGAGAGCAGCCTGCCAGCACCGGGACAGTGATGGATAGATTTCTGCTGCACCGAGGCCAACACATTATACGGCGTTTTCGCAGCAGCAGATAAAGCCGGACACACTGCCAAGCTGCTGGCTTTGGGTCTGTTTGAGTTGCTTTCTGTGTGATAAGAAAGCAGGCGTATGGTAGAGGACGGACTGATACAACGAGGAAATAAACACTGAAAATGAGGGACACAACATGAAAGAGAGAACGTTAAAGAGACATGAGAGAGAGTCTGTTAAAGAGAAAGGAATTTTCTGTCTCATTAACAGAGCTCCACTTTTTATGAGAGATTATTTTGCAGGATATTTTTAACAAAATATATTATGTATAACTCGGTTTCTTTTCAGGGAACTGTAATTATAAGAAGACAGATTCGTCCAATTACCGAAATCAGCTGTGCTAAAGCTTTGTCTTTACAGTGTCTTTTTACTGTCAGTACTTTCCACCTTTGTGTTATTATTGCTGCTAGTTTGGATTTATTTTTTTGTGTTTGTTTTTTTCTCTTGTGGAAAAGTTTGCCAGACGCATGTTGGGTTACATTTTCTCCAGTATTATTCCTTATTTTATGTTGTTATTTATGGGTGTCTGTGGGTATTGTGATCTGTTTTGATTTTGTATCTGTTGATATGTGGAAGATAACTTATTCTTAAATAAATTAGTATGAAAACACACAAAAAAGAAAAGCAAAATAGATTCATATTTTGAAAGGAGGATGTGTGAGGAGCTCTGTGGATGCCTGAATCTTTATAATTGAATATAAGGACACCCAGATGGCCAATTTCCTCTGACAATAAGGGACACACACCCCTTTTTAAATTTTTGAAAGAGGAAGACTGTAGAGACTGCCAGCTTCTTTGCACCTTTTTCAAGTAAAAATGTATAATTTAATCTATGTCAACAAAAATGACCTCATAAAAAATTAAAGGCACACTGATTTGTCAAAGTACAAAAGTTAAAAAGCCTTTATCAATTAAAAACCCAATATGACATTTGTTTTTTAGATAACTGAATCTGTTTATTTTCTCCTAAAGGAAGATACATTGAACATAAATCAAAGACAAAACAATAAAGGACAACACTCTTGGTAGTAAGGATGCAAATACAACAGTATCTATCATAAAGTAAATTGACTTCTGACTTCACTTGTCTTTGCAGACAATCAGTGATGTACACAACTGAGTGTAAATCTAGTTCCCAGCAATCACAGCTGATTGCTGATTGCTGAATGTAATTAAGTCTGGAACTGTCAGACTAAGTAAGAAATGTGAAAACATTTCTGTGAGCCTCGGTATATAATGAGCATCTATGTAGTTGTTTTTTTCATTTATAAACCTGCGATCTTTGGCCAAGCTGACAGCCACACAGCCGTTACTTGCAGTCAAAATGTGTTTCTGGTGTTTTTTTATTATTAAAAGGAAGAAAAAATGTCTTTGGAGAAATATTAGGTGCATCAGCTCTGCAGCTACACCGTGATTACTGAGAACAGGAACTGAGAGCCGGAGAGTTAAAGAGCTACAGGACAAAATGCGAAGAGGATTTCTATTGTTTTTGTGTTTGCCAGCAGCTCTTTCTCCTGAAGACAGTCACAGACAATCACAGACGGAGAGATTTCCTCCAGCAGGTCAGTGCTGACCACATTTTCATGTGAAAATAAACCAAGTTTAACACAGACAGGTTTATTTGAAAATTACTTCTGGCTCATTTAAATGTTGTTGCACTGTCTTCCTCTCATCATTATTATTATTATTATCATTTTTCTCTGGCCAGGCGATGTCACTGAGCAACTACTGCCCTCCTGCCTCACCTGCCCACTGAACCCACCACCACCCATTGCTCACTTTTTAGCATTTTTGTAAATTATGCAGTGGGTGGAGATGAGCTCAGACCTGAAAGGTGAAGTTACACTTTAAATCATGTATTGCAGTTTATTGCGGCAGTCAGTTTCTAAATGAGAATCACCAGTTAAGTGTAGCTTGAAATGCCTCGTTGCTCTCATGGTCTCCTGTGAGCTTTTACACCCTCATTCATTCATCCTCTCTTAATTAGCCGCTGTTAGCTGCGAAAAGCTAACTAAACTGCAACTCGGGTTCCAGTTAATGAGGGCAGAGCTGATTAGTTTGAGAGCAGAGGAGCAGCAGTCCTTGGAAAGATTAACTACTTCCAGTCTGGTCTCTGGAGTGACACAAGCACGCTGGAATCTCTAATTAGTTTCTCTTGTCGAGGTTGAAAGTGAATAATTTTAGTTTTACATACACGCAGTCATCTGTCTTTCCATGAGAGCAATCAAGCGCTAAAAAGTCACAATGCCTCTCTTGTCCTAATTGGTTATTGACCTTAAAAAGCAGCAGGAGCTAACAGGCTAGATTTATCAATCAACTGGAGGGCTGTTCAATCACTGAAAGCTCCTCATTCTTCTCAGGTGAACATGGAGCTTCCAGCCTCTTCTCCACTAGAGAGTAGGCTCTAATTTGTCCTATCAAAGGCATTCGCTGAAGGTTTGAATTATCGTCTGCAGGTTTTCTGCACCCAAGTCAGACTGCAGATCATTCACATTGTTGTGAAGCTAACCAGCTTTTAGCCACAGTTTGTAACCCAATCAAACAATCAATTTTTATTTATATAGCGCCAAATCACAACAAAAGTCATCTCAGGGCACTTTTCACATAGAGCAGGTCAAGACCGTACTCTTTAATTACAGAGACCCGACAATTCCCCCATGAGTAAGCACTTGGCGACAGCGGTATGTATAACTATTGTAAAGTCTCATATTAAAGTTGGTCAGCGCGCAACAAAAAAACAGAATGGTAAAAAAAAAAAAAAAAAAACAGTGCTTTCGTTGGAATTACCTGCAGCCTACTACAACAGCTCACATGGTTGATTTGTCTACTTCCACATCAGTACAACAAAACTCATGTTATGCCATCAGGGCTCCAGACTAGCTTTTCCACTGGTAGCACTGGTGCTACCAACTTTCTCAGTTGGTCGCATGAGCACATGATTTAGTGGCTCCCTTTTTTTGGGGTACAGTGTAACGGAGTTAGTGATTCCACTTGCCATAACTAACCATCTTGCCATGTTTTGTTATTGAATATGCACTGAATCCAATTTATTATTAGTTACCCAACTCTTTTAATAATATGTTATTTACTTTGTTACTCTTATAATGTGTAAGCTACTACAGAGTCCTATTTTTGAGTGTGTACTTGAACACCCCTTGAACAGACCCTTGCAGACTTCGCGGGTGCACCCCGTGTTCGGTCACCAGTCTGCTATGCCTGGTGCCAGTGGTAGGTCGATTTGTACTGAGCTCCGTTCATATATTTTATAACTTTGTTTTATGGGTAAAAGTGTGTGTTATTTGAATGATATGTTGAGATAAGCTTTCAGTAACCACAAGTGTTGGTAACAATGTGGGTGTGTGTAATATACATGTAGCAATTTATTGAACCGGTTATCGTGATCTTGCTAGCTCAACGTTAGCTCTTAGCTACTGCTCATGATGCAACTGGATATCGGCAGCGAGTAATTAATTTTGTTTTGTTTCAGTGAGTATTTTCTGCGACTGCTGCTGTGAGAGTTGGCTGTGGAAAGCTAATGCCACTGTGTTTGTTACCAGAATAAATCTGGGACAGAGCTGAGAAGTGAGGGTGTGCGTGTCATCCTTAACACAACGCAAGAGAGAGTACACCACTGCTACAACAGCATGGTTTTGATTAATGACCTTGCATGCTGATGAATATATGAAACATAACTGGCAGATAAGATACATAGTCTGCAGCCAGCAAAACGCAGTACAGACTATGTTTATTTATGTTATTTACCTAATTTACATGTACTTGTTTCATTTCAGCTCAGTGTGAGACTCTCTACTGCGTTTTGTTGTCAGTTATGGTCGCGCTGAGCTTCTCTCCTCTCCTTTGTTTCACCGCGGTCATACGGCGCTCAGCGTAGCAGAGGAGAGACAGTGAAGTAGTTGACTTGATGACAGCACTCGTTAAGCTACTGTTACTCGGTTGTTGAGAGGCATCTACAGAGTGAAACAGATGTAAGAGCAGGGGGAGTTAACAGATAATTAAGAGTGCATGCTACTGCTTCTCTAGCAGGAACAAACACTAAACGGAAAAGCGATCCACAGCCTCACCCATGTAAACAAACACTATGCCAGTGTGAGTCCTCATTTCCCCAAATCTCTATAACAGCCATTAAAAAAAGAAAGTTAGTTACTTTTGAACTTTTCCTTTAAAGGACATCTCTTCTGACACAACAGACAGAGCAGGAGTCAGTGAAAACACGGACAAACACAGACTGAATCCCAACCTGAAGCCTCACGGCGAGTCCGATTTGAGAGGATACTTATGTCCCACACAGTGTTTATTCAACCTTGTTTTATCCAGCTTTCTTTTTCAGAAAACTGCTTTACTGGTTGCCAATCTGCAACCACAATGACAGAGTTTAGGGATTAAATACTTACCATAAAGACACTCAAAAGAAGTCAAATATTTCAAAAGAAGCTCTTTCTACACTCAGTATGAAGATAATACTGAGATTACTGACAGCGCAGCAACACCCTGCTGTTAACTTTGTAAAATAATGAACATCTGCTGCTTCTACATCACCTCTAATAATTCATGAAGAAATGGATATTCATTGTCCAGTGTCAGTGTTCACCTTTCTGCACGTAATGCTGAGGTGATAAAGTTTAAACTGTGTGTGTGTGTGTGTGTGTGTGAGGTTGGTGTGAAGGTAGAAATGTTTTTCCCTCCTGTAAGTTCTCAGTGTGTCTGGAACATATGGCTTCGCATTAATGAGACACAAACCAGTCTGAATATAGATCAGGCCTTCTGCTGTGCTGGAAAATGAAACTCACACAGCTTTTTCGATGGGGTCGTTGCTGTTAATCGATAGAATGCATTTCGGCCTCTCAGGTTCAGAGGAAAACATCCGCAGTACAATCAGAGTCTAAAGCCCAATTCAGACAGGATTAATGTCTGCAGGGGAGGTGAGTCAGTGAGTTTAGTCCAGTCCACAGCGTGTATGTTGGTCATTTTTCACCCCACCCAACTAATAATTACAGCTACTCTAATTTAAAGGGACATATCATGCTTTTTGTGTTATTTCCATGTGTTGTTCACTCTCATATTTCAGATCTGATTCAGCTCAAACATGTACAGATACATTTGAGAAATTGATGTTTTCAGTAAAAAAGGAGAAAAAGAAGTGAAATCCTGCTACTATAGTTTGTTTATGTAGCCTCCGGAGCCGGAGGAAGCTTCCTGAGGCTGACCAATCAGAACAGAGTGGGTTCATCAGGAGGCGGGGCCTTAAAGAGACAGGAGCTAAAACGGCCTGTTTCAGACAGAGGCTGAACTGAGGGGCTGCATAAAGGACCAATAGAAGATAAATAAGGAGTTTTTAACTGGAATTCGTGCAAAGATATTCCAGTAGAGCCCCAGAATATAAATATAGAGCTGGAAATGTGCAGAATATGTCCCCTTTAAATCTCGTCCAGAGCAAGGTCCTGATATATTAAACCTTTAAAGGGCTGCTTTTCCTTCTGCTGCATTTTATCAAGTCAGTATGAAATTTATAATAATAATAATAATAATAATAATAATAATAATAACTTTATTTATATAGCACCTTTTAAAAACAGAGTTTACAAAGTGCTTTGACAGACAAAGCAAAAGCAGTACAATGCAAAGCAAAGACAAAACTAACAGATCTGACCTTAAAAAGATGGCGGCCAAAGGCAAAGAAAGACAATAAAGAGATGATAACTAAAAGAGGTTTAAAAGAAAGATGATCAAAAGACAACATTACATAAAAGCAAGTCTGTAAAAATGGGTTTTAAGAAGTGATTTAAAAGAAGTTACTAATTCTGCGAGTCTTATCTCCTCAGGCAGGTCGTTCCAAAGTCGAGTGGCCCTGATGGAAAAAACACAGTCACCTTTAGATTTCAGCCTCGACTTGATTTAAGCCTCGATTTGACTTTTTGTGTGAAAATGAAGGAAGTATTTGCTATTCTCTTTGGCTATCAGAAACATGCTAACACCAACATATAGGTCCCTATTTGGGATCCAATTGGCCAGAAGGATCCAAGGACATAAACAGAACCAGGAGGAGAGCAACACACTGTAAGATCAGTAAGTAAACAGTACTTTCAGCTACTGATAGGTAGGTACCAGTAATCTCTGAGGCTAGTCCTGCTGAATGTCCACAGTAAATGTTATACCAATCCCCCCCTCCCTCTGTAATGTTAATCCCATCCAAATGGGATGTTATTTGCCCATGTCTTATTTAAGATATGAATAGAAAATGTAATATAGTTTACAGGCAAGCCAGCAGCTTTGAGCTAAATGGTAACATTAGCACAGCAACATGTTCAGTAAATTCATTTAGTATCTTTGTATGATAACATTTGCTGATTAGGACTAAACATCTGTCCAGGGACTGCAGATGGAAAACAGCTAGTAGCTAAATCTGGTGCAATACATCTCTTCTCTTTGAATAAGATTATTATTTATGCTGTATCAAAAAAAATATACACAATTTCAATGTACATTTTTAGGTTTTTTCAATCCATAAAAGTCTTCTAGAGCAGATATACTACTAATCACATACAAAACAAGGCATTCCTGGCTGACACATACTGTGTAATGATTATGCAATAAGCCTATAAAAGAAGGACATTGAAAACTAGCATAAAACACCCTGAGGTTCAAAGGGTTCAATGTCAAAATAATACAGATAGTGGCATGTCTTTCTCTAACAAACAATCTTTGGCACAGTGTACAGATGCAACTTGTGAAGCACATTTGTCAGATAACAGCCAACAGTTTCATTTTGTAGTTTAAAACTGCAAAACTTTCATGATTTAAGGTAAATTTTTGCAAAGACACAAACCCTGCCATTAGCGAGACCTTACAATGTTTGTCTTTTGTTTTATTTTCACAAAAAAACATCATTTTGGCAAAAAAACTCAGCATTGATCTTCTTAATACTCTTTTTCTTGTTAATATTTTTGTTTCACTGTTTTTGATCAGCTTTAAATGAGCCTCAGTGTTTGATTAAGAAGAGAAAAGGCAGAGACACAATGTAAAATTAGCCTGAGTGTGTTTGGCAGGAAATACCTACAGATCTGATAGGCCGACTGTAGTTTCCATATAAGGCTGCAGGTTCCTGACCTCTGTTAATAAATGCCCTGTTGGGAGGTTTTATCCCTCTGTGGGAACCGGAGAGGGAAGCTCATTGGGACCTGATTGAGAGCTGCTGTGTTTGTTTGGTTTACAGATTGATACACCTCCACAGATACGGGAAGCAGTGGACTGTGTGCTGAATTTATGACTCTCTTACCAAACTTTATTACTGAAGCCGTGTTTGTTAGCTGCCGAGTTTTTCTCAAAGTCAGTTTGTCCTTTGATGAATATTTGCTTTGTCTGGACTCTGTTTCAGTTCCTTTCTTTTTATTTTCTCAGGTTAAACATCAACTCATCTCACGCCGTCAAAGCGTCGAAGATTTTCTGAATCCCACAAATCGTGATTCAACTTCTCATTTTTTTTTACATGCTTTCCAAGTTCATACAGCTTGCTTTTATTTCCTTTTAATATTTATAATAATATTTTATCAATTTCTTCTTTAATATAAACAGAAAATTAGCAACATCTGTGTCAAAACCACTTTTAATGCTTTTATTTCCACATCAGCTCTACAATAAAAATATCTTTTTTTTTCATCTCATCAGAAACATTTGTATTCAGTCATTCACAATTATTTGAGATTAACATATATATATATATATATATATATATGTATGTATTTATTTAATGGTTTAAATGTTTTTTAAAGCAAAATGGCTGTTACAAATGTCTCCAGTTGCTTGTTTTGTTCATCTAAGAGTCCAAAACCCAAAGACAAAGAAAAGCAGAACATTTCTCAGAATTAAGAAGCTGGAATTGCAGAATGTTTGGCTTTTGACTTGAAAACAGATTTCAATGATTAAGTTTTTTTTTTTATTCATAACTTTATAATTACAACTTTATCTTCCAATTTTGAGTCAATGGTTTGTTTCTTTAAGCCTCTACAACTACATTAAAACATATTACAAAAATTATTCAATTATCAGTGAAATATTGTGTGTATTTTCCTCTAGAAACGATCTTGACACGTTGTTGAGTTTTCCATATAATAACGCCATTGATTTCTTTTACCTTTTATGTCTTCATCACTTGTGATTATCTGGGTATGTTGTCCAGCCTGATGACAAACACTCACCGAGCACTTTATTAGGAACACCTGAGCAATCTAATGCAATCCAATACAACAGCTCTGCCATAAATTCTACTGTTACTAAACTTATACATTTTCAGCTTTTGTTGACAGTGTCAGAAAGGTGATAATTCAACTTTATGTTTAGTATTGAGGTGGTAGTGGGTGCTGGTGATGTACTGGAGTATGTTGTATTGAAAAGTGTTCCTAATATTTTGCCCCCCTCAATATGTTAATGGTGTGGAAACAAAATATTAGAAACGATGTTCAATATAATAGTAGTAGTAAAAGTAGAATTTATGGCAGAGCTGTTGTATTGGATTGCATTAGATTGCTCAAGTGTTCCTAATAAAGTGCTTGGTGAGTGTATATTTATGTTGCTATGAAGCTGTGCAGGTTTGATTTAGTTTTTTTGTTGCTGCTTTTTGATTTATGCGTTTCTGTTTTATAATTTAAAAAAAAAAAAAGTAAAATCTGCTGCATCATTCACTGATGCAGATTTTCCACTGTGTCCTCAGGGCAGAGCCATTTACAGCACTGAGCTGTTCGCATCGATTCAGATTATATTTCTGGCTGCTGCTGCTGCTGCTGCTGCTGATGCCGTGATGGTGCCCTGCGGCAAAGATCAGGAGCTAATGTCTGGGTTAACAAGCTGCACTGCCCAGCTCACTCACAGGGTGAACAGGGCACAAATCACACAGAGCGATAAGCAGAAACCATGACGAGGAGACAGTTTGTGTAACTTAGAGCTCAGAATAGAGATAGATAGAATTTTGCTCTGTGCAGCTGAATCAACAAGAAAACATTGAAAATGCACCGCTGTGTTTTCTGCTTATAATGATGACTTGCTTATTATCTTTGCATGTGTGTGTGTGTGTGTGTGTGTGTTTACATTGTGGTTGTGAATATGAATGTGCAAAGAAAAGATAAAAGCTGGTACATTTATTACAGCATATTCATCCAGTAAGATAAGAAAGATTTATTTATTTTTAGCTTGACAACCTTGAGTTTAAAAAAGACTGATTCACAAAAGCATTGACTCGACCTTTCAAGAATCAAAATAGATTCACAGAATTCAAAAAAACAATTTGTCAATATGTTGTTAATACCATTATATTGATGGCGTAAATGTGGAACTTGCCTGAGGGCAATGTAGTGCACAGTTTGCACACACTAGAGAGTTTTTGTAGTTCATCTTCATAAAAGGAAAGTATTTGATGACATGTTGGATTTAATAACTGAACTAGAAGAGTGAACTCTGACAGGTGTGTACAGTCAAGATGGCGGTGAAGATAACAGAAACGGGGATTTATTCATTTTGTATCGTGCCTAACTTCAGTGGATCATAACATATCGGGTATGGAATTGATCAGAAGATGCTCCAATTCAAGATGAGACCAAACTTTTCTATGATTGTCAGTTTTTGAGCCACAACAAAGACCGAAATGTGGCCTGCAAAAGACCAGGATAGCTTTGTTTTTGGCTTAGCCGATTGCCAGAAATGCCTTTTGTTATGTTAACGCATATCGTAAAATGGCGAGGACTGCTGAAAAGACGAAAGTCTAAGCTTTACGATAGGCTCATATGTTATAGAATAGGTTTTTCAAAAATTGTGAATCACCACAGCCCAGAGATCTTTGAGCATACAGTTGTAAATATGCACAAAAAATATTAGGCTGATATGTCCAGTAGTATGTAAGATGAGCTATGGATAGATACACATGACCAAACGCATGATCCCCTCCAGGCGATAACAAAGGGGAAGTATTTGTTCAAATTTAATACGCCATCACCCAGAGACTAACGTAACGAACGAGAGCAACTGACCAACACGCACTGCAGCACTTTACAAAGCTTTAATCTGTGAAGAAAATAAGTGGCTACTTCATTTTTACAGAGTTCGGGATAATGATGGCCTCCCCTAGTGCTAGCACTTAAGCCAAACTATCAACTATCATGGTTTGACTGAAGTACCTTATCCACGCCACTGACGGCCGGCTCCAAACATGAGCTGCAACTTTGGTCTTCAAACCGGCTCCAATGCAAACCAATGGATGACGTCACACCTCGCTACATCCATCTTTATGTCTATGCCGTAGACTCTTGGTGTTATTAGACAGCAAATCCGTCACCAAATCCGCCTTTTTCCACCTCAAGAACATCTCGCGACTCCAGCCGTCACTCTCAAACACCGTTGCCGAGACCTTGATCCATGCCTTCATCTCAAATCGTCTGGACTACTGCAATGGAGTCCTGTTCGGGGTACCCAGTAAAACCCTGGACAGACTCCAATATGTCCAGAACTCAGCTGCCAGGGTTCTTACCCACACTAAATCCTGGCAGCACATCACCCCCCACTCTCATTCACCTACACTGGCTCCCTCCTCCACCTCACCTACAAATCCCTCCACTCCCTGGCCCCTGAGTCCCCTGCGATCCTCGGACTCGGGGCTGCTCTCCGTCCTCCGCACCAGCTGACGCAATTTCGGAGACAGAGCTTTCAGCGTGGCAGCCCCCCACCCTCTGGAACTCTCTCCCTTCCGAGATACGAAACGCTCCTACCCTGGACTCGTTCAAATGAGCCCTCAAAACCTTCCTGTTTGCTCAGGCTTTTGGCCCACAGTTAACCAGTTAACTTCTCAGTTGCTTATTATTTAAGCTCGGCTTAGTTTTCTTTTTCTCCTTTTTTGTAAAGCGTCCTTGGGTGTTTTGAAAGGTGCTGTATAAATCTAATTTATTATTATTATTATTATTATTTAGTTTCTCGTCAGATTGCCGTGAAATGTGCACATCTACTGAACATAAAGGA
Source organism: Thunnus maccoyii (assembly GCF_910596095.1). NCBI lineage: Eukaryota > Metazoa > Chordata > Actinopteri > Scombriformes > Scombridae > Thunnus > Thunnus maccoyii. Next base: position 2,323,273 of record NC_056542.1, on the reverse strand, counting down.
AGCCTATAACATCAGTTTCTAGGCTTTATAATGCACCATTTAAAAGAACATTGGGATGGCCAGGCTGGGAAATTCAAGGTGAAAATCAAGAGTTTCAAGCAGGAAAAGCACATTTTTCTCTTAGAGCTCCTTCTGAAAAAGCAACATAATCATAATTTTAAGCCGTACACTTTGTGCCCTTCATGTCTTTCATAGTACTGAGTTCCTCCATGATGAGCATCACAACATGTTATTATAAGCAGGTAATTCAGGGGAACTGACTGTTAATTAGACGTGCGGCTGTAATTTTAGCGGTCATCTCCTGCTGCGTTCTCATTCTGTCACTCTGCTGTTCACTCTGTGTTATTATTTGTCATTTTTTATTTGAGCTGAGGCTAATTCCAGCAGCCAGGACTCTGCAGGGGAAGAAAAGAAGTAGAACTCAAACTGAATTTTGATGAAAAACCTCCAACATGAAGTACAGAAGTACAAAATAAAACTTTTATTTTAGTTGTTAGTTTAGTCGATGAATGACGAAGAGGCAGTTATAAGACGCTGTCCTGCTTTTTACAGCCTACAGTTTCAATGAGGGAATCTTTTCCTTCTAAAATTAAATTACTTTGGACTGGAAATAGGAGACACTGAAAGGACGAATTGATTCTGTTTACAGGCAGCGAATTCACATATGTCAATAACAGGCTTAAAGGGGCAATAAACACAAGTGAGGGGTTGGTTGGATAATTACACACTTCCCAGGACGGCGGACATCCTGAAACTAATTACAGTGTTGTCACCTGGATCATACTGATAAAAACTGATGCAACACTACAAAGCTCCACTGTGGGAGATGTTGGACTGTAATTATTTGTTGTAATAAAAGACAGAGCTATAAACTGGGTTTATTAGGACTTAAGATGATTAAGCACCACAACCAAAGATCTAATGAAGTTTATGGCCTGTCTTCTAACAATTAAGTTTATGTATTACTAATTGCAAACCGCGCTGAAATCCAAGGGAGGCATTCGGGATGGATGGTGGGCGTATAAAATGCAAAATACTGACACAGACCGAGGTTCGTGTGTGTTTAGGTTTCGACAACAAAAGCTCTAAACGACAGATCGTGGTTTTGCTTAAATGTTAATTAAAAAAAGTGGTGTGTCATGCTTCTAATCACTGTGGATTATTTTCTGTATTAACCCAAGACTATGATCTTTCCCTAATTTTAAAGGATGTGGCTGGTGATTTTCTATATTTTTCTTATCGTCAACAATTCTGATGTTTGGACCCAAACCAACAATGAACTGATCTACTAACAAGTATTGTGTGTGTATCCAAAGCCTGATATATCTTATTCCTCTCCTTCAGGTGTTCAGATGTTCAGATGTTCCTCTGACCATCGTCACTGGTGAATGAGTCAAGTAATAACCTATTTAACAGATTCACAATTCACAATAAATGTATTACAACATTATTATAATACCACTGCAATACATTTATTGTGATTTCTATATGCATATTTGCATGATCTCGGAATGACTAAGAATTAGAATTATTAGATGATTATGAATTATGGAGAAATGTAACTATTCAACCTTCTTCCTGGGCTCCTTCCACAGCAACAGTGTGAAGCTCAGTGATGTCTGGACAGTCGTCACAGATAATGCAGCTTACTGTCTGAAAGCATACAGGGAGGTTCTGAAAGGTGTGATGCCCAACAGTCTGGTGGGTGAGACAGGCAGCACTACAAATACTTCCCTGAAGTTGTATTTCTTGTGAAATGGGTAAGATCTGTCCTCTTAAGAGAGCCTGCCAGAAAGAGAAGATGAGTGAGCTTCTTCAATATGAAAGACAGACTGCAGGCCAAGGGTTCCTCCAGAAGAAGTGAGCACCAGATGGAATACCTGGTTTGAGGCAGTGAAGTATCATGCACAGCATGTTCATCTATGTAGAGAGTTCTTGTTGGCAAATAAGTCATCATCCCAGACAGTCACAAACATCCTCACTCGGCTGGAAACAGATGAGGAGGCGCAGGCCCTCACCGTCAAGCTGACCTTCATCTCCGAGAGCTGCTCCAAACTGATGACAGCTCTGACAATCCTGGAAGGAACCCACCCTACCACAGCAGTTTCTTCACACAACGTAGTGGGGGATCTGGAGGCCTACCTTGTGAATGGAACGGCAAAAACATGTGGGTATGGTGTCAAAACAGATGAGATACTGTGAAAGATGGGGATTCGAGAGAGGAGAGACATGCTTGACTGTCTCCATGATGCATTCCACCTGGCCTTTACAAAGTTCTCAAAGCACTGGGACATAAATCCAGCTAAAGAGGTCTACAGTCTGGTGAGGGTGTTTGATCCTCGGCAAGCTCCAGCCATGGAAAAGCAGATTGAAGCCTACACACAACTGAACCCCCCCAGCAAACCCATCAGCAGAGCTTAGTGAAGAATGGATTGCCTATCAGCACTGCGTGTCCAGGGAGCCCTTCACACCTGGTTCGGATCTTGCTGAATACTGGAGGGGCCTGAGTGTGAGATTTCCAAGGGTTGCAGACGTAGCAGTGCCTTACATCTACTTCCCCGTCAGCTCGGTCGACTGTGAGAGGAGTTTCAGCAAATACAAGACTCTACTCACAGATAAGTCGGAGGCACTCACTGAGCTGAACACAAAGATGCAGACAATCATGTATTTCAACAGAGATGTCTGTGAAAGATGGAAGAATGGACCAACACACAGGTAGCTCATCAAGTAGTTCAATAGGTTTTGTCTGTTTTGCAGCGACAGATTGTTACTTTTTTTCTATTTATAATGTGAAGCTCAGATTTGAAGCACTTTATTTTACAAAAGGATGGAATGTTTTGTTTTATACCTGTATTGAAGCACTTTCTTTGATTAAAAATTTTTTAAAAATCATTACTAATTCAACGTTTAAATACACGTCAGTGAGCCACACCGCTGCACTGGGTGACATGTTCCTTCATGATGAAGAGTTTGGTCACGTTAGTTTGTTTAGAAACGGCTCCAAAGACTAATAACAGCGATTGAGTTTTCAGTCTCAGAAGAGTAGTTCTGTGTAGAAGGGAGACATCACTGAGCATGTGCAGGAATAGATAAATATAGAAAAGCACCAGAATTATCCTTTAACATGTTTTCAAGATGTACTGCTCAACAACAGACAAAGAAACAGGAATGAAAATGTCATTTTTTAATTAACCAACAACATTAAACTAGAAAGCGACTCACCTCGGCCGTCACTCTGACTGTCAGAGAGGATTTGGGAGTAGTTGATTGGCGGCTTGTTCTCCTCGAACACTCTGTCCACTAGGGTGATGTTGATGCTCTTCAGCTCCGTGTATAAACCCTCCACAGCGAAGTAACACGGCCGATCGTCCACCTTGTTGTCATTGAACATGAGCATCACATGCTCCCGCCACCCAAAGTGCTCACAGATCCTCAGGGCAAACTTCCCAAGCTTCTTGTGGGTGGGGCCTGTGTTGGTGATGGACGGATAGACCCCGCCGTAAAAAGCCACGGCTGGGGCGCCCGCCGTAACCATGGGAACGTCCCAGTGGGTGGTGAAGAGGCCAACAGGGGAGGCGGTGTAGGAGCAGCCAGGCCCAATGAAAGCCCACGGGTCGTAGGCAAGTTTGAGGTCCACAGCCATGAGCGGGGCGACGGACTCGGAGCAGATGCCGTCCTTGTCTTCGCTGTTCTTGAAGGCGTAGGTGAGGTGGTGGTCGGGGAGAAGGGTGGGGTCAGCGTTCACAGTTTTAACAGCCCGCTCCAAGGCGGGACCAATGCGAGGCCAAGCCCACGGGTAATCTGTGTTGCTCTGCGGTAGGATGACCGCCAGCGTGATGTTGTGTTGCGCCCGGTGCTCATGGTGTCCTCGAGTTTGACGTCTCAAGCTGCGGTGTTGAGATGATCGCCCGGCAGCTGGCTGCAGGTCCAGAAGAACCAGCAGAACCACCAGGAGAGTGGTGCCCTCCTTCCAGAAGGCCATCCTCTGCCCAGCAGGTAGTCCACTTCCACCACAGCTAAATAATGTATCCCTGTGAACTGTAGATACAGACAAGGGAGACATTAACAAAACATGCAACATAAATGAAGCCTTGTCCTGTTATATCAGGACACTGAGACGTGCTTTGGTCAGTCATGGTCAAATTCACGCTAAATATTTCATCCACGTCAGTCCTGAGTGTCCTTTGTGAGTTTGGGGCCATGTTGAGTCGTGGGAGAAAAACTCCCTGAAGCAGAAAATGAGAGGACAGTTTGCCTGCCGGCCCTGCACCATCTCATACAAGATGGACTGAGAGTATTACACTCAAGAGAGATCAGTGTTTTCTCAAGTACAGCAAGTAGCGGAAGTATTCAGATCCTTTACTTAAGTAAAAGTACCGATACAGCAATGTAAAAATACTCCTTTACAATAAAAGTCCTGCATCAAAACCCTACTACAGTAAAAATGTGTATTATGAGCTTGATGTAGTTAAAGTATTGCAGTAAAAGTACATAAGTATTATGAGCTTGATGTAGTTAAAGTATTGCAGTAAAAGTAGTGGTTTGGTCCCTCTGACTGATATATTATTATATATGACATCATTAGATTATTAATAGTGAAGCATCAGTGTTAGAGCAGCATGTTACTGTTGTAGCTGCTGGAGGTGGAGCTAGTTTACACTACTTTATACAGTTAGCTAGTTTAGTCCAGTGGTTCCCGACCTAGGGGTCGGGCCCCTCCAAAGGGTCAGCAGATAAATCTGAGGGGTGGTGAGATGATTAACGGGAGAGGAAAGAAGAAAAAACAAAGTTCTGATACACAAATCTGTTTTCAGTTTTTGGACTTTTTCTCTAATCTTTGATTTTTGCTGAAATATTGGATCATTTGAACATTTATTGAAATGAAAGCATATGAGAAGTTTAGAGGGAAAAATCACTACACACTGCTTTTTGTAAGACGTCAAAAGCCAAAAAGGTTGGAAACCACTGGTTTCATCTTTAACAATGTGTTGTATTTTAAAAGCGAGGGAGTATAAAGTAGCATCAAATGGAAATACTCAAGTACAGTACAAGTGCCTCAAAATTGTACTTAAGTACAGTACTTGAGTAAATGCACTTAGGTACTTTCCACCACTGAGCACAGCCCACCTTCATGAACAAATCAGAAAGAGGGAAACACATTGTCATCCTTTCATGACCGTAAAAAGGATCATGAAAAAAACATGCAAGATTTGCTCCATCCACCTTAGAAATGACAGATTTAATAACACTTTGACAACAGACTCAGCTATGTTGATTAACTGATGACAACCACAGATTTAGGTATTCCACCCATGTTCAATTACAAGCCTGAACATTTTAGCTGGCATCATACAAGAGTCAGGGGGAGGAATTCAAAGTGTGTTACCAAAGGTCATTTTAATTAACCTAAAATGCACAGAGTAGTAAAGCTGGATATATGGAGACAGGTGCATGCAGAGATTGTAGCTGCAGACATTTGAATGTGTCATGCTCATATTAAAAACACTTTGTTTTTTCATGTGTTGGAGAAAAACAGTGGATCTGAATTGCTCTTCTTCTTCTTCTTCTAGTAATCTTTTACTCTGACAGCTGTGGTTAATAGTTACTCTGCAAATAAAGATTTTACAAACTTACCCCATGACAAGCTCATAAAATGTGATAAACTGCAACAAATAAGACTCACTGCTACAATGCTGAAATACTGCTTTCACATTAAATCATCAATAACTGTCCACTTGTAAGAGTCGTTCTTTCAGCTACTTATAGGTTTTATATACTTCAGTATATTTTGCTTCTAATACTTCACAATTTTTTCAACTTTTCCTTTGAAATTACATTATTTATTGCTATTTTTACTTAAATAAAGGATCACAATACTTTCTCGTGATTGCAATTCAGATGGTAACCCAGCCCTGTACAAAAGTTAATTATTTGAATTTGCCAAGTATTCCACCACTACTAATTGTTTTGTATGGCAGTGTATTGCTGCCACTTCTACAAAAAAGAAGACAAATAAATCTGCTCACAATGTCTATTTATTCTTATGAAGAAATGGAAAGTCAAGTTTGCTATGAATTCTTGAATAATTGTGATTGGTTTATGATTTGTTTTTGGCTTGATGTTCTCTTGAAATAATGGCAATTTAGTTTCTCCTCTACTTGATTGCTGGTTTGTTTGTGTTTATGTGGTTATAGTGTGTATGTATGTATGACTGTAAAAGTAAGTTTTTTGTTATGATGAGAAAAGGTTCTTTTATGTGTCCTGTATGTCTTGACATAACATAAATTAATCTTGTAATATAGGGCTGCAACTAATGACTATTTTCATTATCAATTAATCTGGTATTTTCTCAATTAATCAAGTACTTGTTTGGTCTTTAAGATGGTGAAAAATGTCAGCCACTGTTTCCCAGAGTTCAACAACAGTTCACAACCCAAAGATATTCAGTTTACTGTCATAGAGGACTACAGAAACAAGAAAATAGTCACATCTGAGAAGCTGGAATCAGAGAATTTTTTTTTCTTAAAAAAGGACTCAAAACAATTCATCAATTATCAAAATAGTTTGGCGATAAATGTAATAGTTGGCAACAAATTGACTGATCGACTAATCGTTGCAGCTCTAAATAAATATCTCAGAATAACAAGAACAAGATCCTTTTCCAGTTATATCAAGGTTTTTTCATGTCATAATGTCACGTTTTTACTACATTACTACATAGTTATTCCATTTTACCAAGAAATGTTTAACTTGATCTTACATCAAGAAATGTTATCACCATTACGCAATGACACATCTTCCTAAAACAAGACACTCTTCTCATTTTAACAACTTGCCAACTTATTTTTTGAGACATGAGTTTCTTTTCTAGTCAGTAATTAATCCCAAAAGTTTCCTAATAATTAAATTTTTGCACCATATAGCCTAAACAATCTGTGTTGGCACTAATATACTTCCATACATTTACGCCAGTCTTGTATTGCTATTGCCAGTAATGGGAAGGAACGATATGCTGCTTAAAAGCATCAATTCCCTCCGGACAAATATGAAGCAATATTTCCTTTAAAAATGATATTATCACTTATAAAAAATGGACTTCTCTGTACCTTAGCGAGTGTCTGCTTTCCTCTTCATGATGTTGGTAAGTTTGGTGGTTTTAATCGGGAGAGGCTGTGGCTGAAAACAAGCTAACCACCCATGCCCGCGAAACCCAGCCTAGCGCGTGCCTCCCTCCCCGGCCGGCAGCGAGTGAGTTGCGCGCGCGGTGCAGTTACAGTCACTATGGCAGCAGCCGTTAGGTCCCGCTTTGCTCCTCTGGATGGAAGAAAATGTCACAAAAAAAATCAAACGTTTCACTGCCGAATGACGATTAAAATAAATTATTGTTCGACGTTGACTTTTCACAGCAGACTTTTAGTGAGGAAACGTGCAGGAAAAGCCGTGTTTGAAACTTTAAAACAGGCGTTTTTGTGCCGGTAAAATCCCATGGTTGACAACCAAGCTCTGTAAGTAAAATGTCACTTATTCTATCAAACTTGTGTTAAACGTGTTCACCTGTCAACTATAAGCGCAGCTGGGGGGGTTAAAATCGCAAAAGAGTAATCCACATGATCTTCAATAAATGTTAAATATCATCAAAAACGTCTCCAGGATGGTTAGTAATTCCAGTTCAGATGAAACCTAACGGTGGATTCCGGCAAGTAAAGTCCGTTAAAAAATCATTTGGAGGAGATTTGTAGTCCTACAGGTGAATATTGTGCTCCACTTTAAAAATCCGTCCGCAGGTTAATTAAAATGTGTGATAAACTGCGTGTTGTTGTTGGTCCGCTGCTGGTGGACTGACTGACTGACTGCGGTCTGAGAGCTGGCAGAGAGACGGCGAGAGGGGGAGGAAGGTACTGGGAGGAAGGGAAGGAAGGGAGAGAGAGGGAGGAGAGGGGAAGGAGACAGGAAAGGTGGAGAGGAGGAAAAGAAGGAGAATAATTAAAGGACGGGTTCACAATTTTTCAAGTGTGTCTTAAAACAACAGTCAGGATCCCAAATGAACAGTGAAACATGTTTTTCTTGCTGTAGGCTAATCATTCCTCCTGTTCATACTGACCATTAGAAGACCCCTTCATAATGCACTTACAATGGAAGTGATGGAGGACAAAATCCACAGTCCTCCTTCTGTCCTCCTTCTGTGCAAAAATGTCTTTAAAAGTTTATCTGAAGCTAATATGAAACTTCAGCTCCAAATGAGTCAAATCAAGTAGATATCTTTCAACGTTACAGTCTTTTTAGTGCCAAAGTCCCTCTTTTTGTTACTATACTTCCACCTGCAGCTCAACAGGGAAACACAAAGAGGGAATTTGATGCTAAAAAGACTGTAAATGTGTCAGATATCCACTTGATATGACTAACTCAGACTGCTGAAGCCTCATATAAGCTTCACATCTACTTTTAAATGACTGTGTGGACACACTGTGGATTTTGGCCTCCATCACTTCCATTGAAAGCACATTTGAAGGGGATCTTAATAGCCAATATGAACAGGAGGAATGATTACAGCGAGGAAAACCTCTTTCACTGCTCATATGGACACCTGACTGATGTTTTAAGACACACTGGAAAAACTGTGAACCCGTCCTTTAGAGGAAAAGTGAAAGAGAGGAAGAAAACAATAGAGAAAGCAATATTAGGTAGTATGAGGTTCTCTGCTGGCCTCTTATTATGAGTTATAATTTCTTTCGGTAATTACAACAAAATTACACAAAAAGTGAAAATCTAGCAGCTGTATATTAGAGGAAACAGGTGCACTTCTTCCTGCTCTGATTTTCAGTGCAAATTTAGGGAAAAGGCTGCACTCCAGTGGTTAAAAAAGCAAAGAATCACCATGTGTCCTGGTCATTTTGGTGAATTTTATTATTTATTTTATTTATTTAAAGATCCCCTCTAAACAGGTATTAATACATATAAAAAATACTACATAATACAATACTGTGTGTCTGATTTGGTTTAGTCCATTCTCAGTGTTTGTTTACTGGAGGCTTCAAGTTTCCACATCACACTTGTATAAGTTGAATATTGGAACTGTATTGGTTTCCAAACTAGTTGTGATGTCACAAATCATTAAATTGTCTCTTTTTTTTACTGATTCAGTAAATTAATTTTTTTTTTTTTTTTTGCATTTCAATGCAAAAATCACGTCAATTCGTTACTGCCATTAAGCAGACAAAGCAACTTTGAACACAATGGTACTGTATAATACACCCAGGTATGTTAAAGAGATAATACCTCAGCAGAAACAGTACAACAAAAGAGGAGCAATTTTCATTATTTCACATTTTTGAAATATATTGGTGAGTGTCTAGAAAATTTAGTTAACGGCTATTTTAGAAATGACCTCCCATCAATTTACAATTAAATTCTATATTTCCCCAAAACAGTCCGTCTTTCTTTTAAAAATATGGTCAACACTTGTTATTCTACAGCAGCAATACAATAGAGACTGTATTTTATAAGAGTTTGTTAGTAAAAACACATCAAGAAATTAATTTTACATTCAAATTTCAGATTGAAAAAAAGGCTTTCTGCTACAAATAGGGCCAGTGACACACAACTTGAGTGTATTTTTACATGGTTGTATTAGCAAAAAAATACTTAAGACATTGAAAATTATGTAAATCCTTTAATGCCACAAAAGTGACAGGTCATTCTTTTAAAAAATAAAGTGAAATGATGGTGATTCAACAAAACTTATGTATTTTTACAAGATTGTGTTTGCACGAAATACACTGAAATTCAATTTTACTGTTCCAGTATGACAAAAGTGGTAAATCTTTCTTCTAAAAATAATGTGAATTACTGCATTTTTACAAGGTTGTGTTAAACATACCTCATTCCCTGTGCAGCTCTAGTAGCAACGGTTTCATTGTGTAATCGAGTGCAGTGCTCAGTGCCTTTGCCCCCATTATGTTATGCTGCCATTACATTTTATAGCTCTGTTATCTTCCATCACTGCAGGTTGAGGATTATCTCATTCCCATCATGGCTGTTCCTTTTACAAGCTCTCTGCAGATCAATAAAAACAAATGCCAGCACACAATTAAAAAAGGAAGGACAACAGGAAGGACAGAAACACTCTGTTGTCCAGCAGCTGGTTACAACAATCATCCATTTATCACTTATCTTGACTGGAAAGGTGTGTTATGTCACTTGAAGAGGGAAATGAGCTGGTGTGCTGGACCTTGATGAAGAAATGAGGTTCATGTGTGGAGACAGAGAGAAACGGGATCAGAGGCCATGTTTGTCAAGCTTCCCATAGTAGGAAATCACTCCAAACTGGCCAAAAATTATCAGACTGATGCATTTTTCGTTCTAGTTTTGGGACGAGGAGTTCACAAGTTCACAAGTGTATCTTAAAACAGCAGTCAGCAGTCAGTACTTGATTTGACTCATTTGGACATCTGAAGCTTCATATTAGCTTCAGATAAACTTTTAAATACACTTTTAAATACACTTCCACTGTAAGTGCATTATGAAGGGATCTTCTAATGGTCAGTATGAACAGAAGGAATGATTACAGCAAGAAAAACAGGTGTAATGTTCATTTGGGCTCCTGACTGTTGTTTTAAGACACTTGAAAAATTAGGAACCTGTCCTTTAAGTCCTACTCTAAGTATTTTTAGTCCTTAATTAACTCAATTCTGAGAAGTTTCATAAATGGCCCAGATAGTAAACGGACGGCCGCTGGTGGACAAGTGAGGAAAATCAGAGTGTGTAGAGAAACAAAAGAAATTCAGATTTTTTGGGGGGTTTACACATCAAAAAACATTCCTAATTACTAAATTTAAGTGTGAGCGTTGGACTTTAAGTGTGGCTGAGATGTTTTTGAAGGGATTTATTCCAAATCCAGCAGAAACACTGTGTCTTTAACAGTGACAGCAACTCTCCTCTTCACTTCTCTTCAGTTGTATTTAGCTGACAGTGACAGCGTTTTGTCAGGAGAAAGGATCCGGTAGGCGTTGAGACATTGAGAAGAGCCATTAGCTGAACACAGAGTGGGATTCAGTGTCTCCTATATATCCTCCATATAAACCCTCCAGTGCTACTTATCTACTGTCACCCATCAGCACAGATTTATGCTCTTCTATGGAGTGTACTCAAACAACAAACCTCCTCTTACCAGTTAGGCGCATACATTTGTTTGTTTCTTTGTTGAAATCCGACAGAACAAGAAACATATTTTTCTTTTTTCTTTTGAAAAGAAAATATCACATAAACATTTTTGATATTTTCACCAAAAGCCCTTTTCCATTTTTTTTCCAATATACATCCTATAGGCTATAAGCATACGCAGAGAAAGAGGCAATTAAAAACAGCAGTACTTATGGGTCTTAACTCAGTCTTCAGGTAAACATCCATCTCCACTTCCAGAAGTACACTCAGCGAGCGCTTTATTAGGGACACCTGTGCAATCTAATGCAATCCAACACAACAGCTCCGCCATAAATTCTACTTTTATGAAGCTCATACATTTTCAGTTTTTGTTGACATTGTCAGAAAGGTGATAATTCTACTTTATGTTTATTATAGAGGTCATAGTTCGAGGTGGTGGTGTACTGGAGTGCATTACATCGAAAAATATTTTGTTCCCCTGATGTAATTTAATGGCATGTATTGCACGGGCATTCCTAATATATATGAAGCGAGTAAGCAGGCAGCTCAACTCGAGTTGCTGCTCCACTCACATGACATACTCCCCTTACTGTAACATATATCTAACGCACCCTTATAATCAGGGCAGAGTACTTAAAGGGGACATATCATGCTTTTTGTGGTTTTCTGTTATTTATATCCTGTTATGATATCGGATGTTAAACATGGTTAAAGTTCCGAAACTTGAGGTGAACGTGTGTAGAAATACTGCCTGCAAGTCAAAAGTCAGGGCTTCAACCTGCGCTGAACGCTTCGTTTGCAACATTTTTGTCTATCTTGCCAATGAGCTGACGTCAGCTCGTTGCACATGCTCATAAACTGCTGTTGGTCTGTAGCCTTGGTTGCTAAGGTTGTTACTGAGGTTTTTGCATGTGTTGTTCACGTTGTTCATATTTCAGATCTGATTTCGGCTCCAACATGTACAGATGAATTTTAGAAGTTGACATTTCAAGTGAAGAACGAGGAAAAAGTAGTGAAATAATACTGTAGTTTGGTTCATCGTTTGTAGACGTGGCCTCTGGAGCCGGCGGAAGTCAGACATGATGCTGTTGACCAATCAGATCAGAGTAGGGTTTTTAACTGTAAATCATGCAAAGATATTCCAGAATATAAATATGGACCTGGATTGTCCTCTTCAATTCCAATCTGGAACAAGGCCTTTATATTTTAAAGTCTATCTTTAAAGAGCTGCTTTTTCTTGTGCTGAATTTTATCAGCTCAGCATGACATTTGACTTTTGTGCGAAAATTAAGGAAGTCGAAATTTTTAAAAATCTAATCTTTTTTTGCTTTTTATTATATCTCTGCATGCTTATTCATGATCTCATTAACTTAAATTGTAATCTTAATCCTTTATTCTTTTTCAGGGTGACTATCAAGAATGAAAAATTCACATTCCCATCAATGTTCATTAGTCTCCCTGTTTAATAAACTACATACACTTGATACATTTTATGACATTTGTACTTAAGCAGTGGATACAAACAGGACGGATTTCAGAGAGATTGCAGGGACGTGACTGTGCAACAAAGACTGTGAGAAATGTGTCATAATATATGTAAAACTCTTGCTGTTGTTCCATTTTCTTTACTGTTGACGATCCTCAGAGAGGGATCAAGGAGTCCTGGTGATGAGAGAGGCTGTGATGTAACATGAAGATCATCAGAGGGTCAGTCCACCTCTTGTGAAGAGAACTCTCAGTGCTAATTGGTAAATGGACTGAATTTATATATAGCGCCTTTCTGGTCTTATCGACCACTCAAAGCACTTCACAATACATGCCATCATTCACCCATTCACACACACATTCATACACTGATGGTGCAACCATTTGGAGCAGTTTAGGGTTCAGTATCTGGCCCAACTTCAACATGCGGACTGGAGGAGCCGGGGATCGAACCACCAACCTTCTGATTGGTGGACGACCCGCTCTACCTCTGAGCAACAGCTGCCATGATTGTGTACAGTTTGATAAACAGGTGTATAAAAGGAGAAGATGAGAGGATTTTTTTTGTTTTTGTTGCAAGACAAAAGACAGAATGTTAAAGGGATAAGATGAGGAAAAAAACGTGTAAATTGTCAGATGCTGTGTTGATTTGGTGTTTGTGTATGTGAGTGTGTGTATGATGGATGAAAGATGAAGGAAAGAAGGAAGGAAAGAGCAAAATGAATACAGATGCACATGTTATACAGCATAACAGAGTTGTCCCATCACAGTTCCAGTCTTTGACATTTAGAGCCAGACAACTGAAGACTTTTTTAATATAATTGAAACTATGGTCTATTTATTGCAGCTATTTACAGTTGTGGTACTGTATGGTTTTATTTATGGAATAGGATCAGTGATTTGATTATCTATTATCTGGTTTGACCATACTTGGCTTTTTTTAATTATTGTTCGTATTTCTCTTTCTTCTCTCTTCCTCTTTATTATCCTTCAAAACATACTGTCTCACTTAACATGTGAATTTTAGTACAATTAAACATATTAAGCATGTTAAATCTTGAATGTATATTTGTATGATCTATGTTTTATGTGTACATGTGCATTGTGTCATTGTCGGCAAGTGTGTTGTGTGATGCAGCGGCTTGGGGCCCAAGACAAATTTGCCCTTGAAGGACAATAAAGTATCTTATCTTAAGAGAAAACAAACAAAAAACACAAATACATACTGTATATACACTCATACTCATACACATACAGTATATATGCATACATATATACTTATATACACATATACTATGTATACACAGTACTGTGCAAACGTATTAGGCACTAAAAGTAAATAACACCATGAACAGTTTTTATTTATCAATTAACTTGAGTAAACAGAAGAAACCGAAAGTAAATCAATATTTGCTGTGAGCAGCTTTGCCTTTAAAACAGCAGCAGTTTTCCTCGGTTGACCTGCACCCGCACCTCTCATGGTGTTACAGGCTGCATCCCCATTGGCCAGTTACTTTTGAAGGGTTGATGCTTTGTGTCAAAATTCAGAGCTGAAAGTAAAAAATGAAGCAGAGAACTGAAAAACCGCAAAAGATAAATCCCGATCAGTGAAAGAAAATTGAGAATACTGTAATCAAACGTTGAAGTCTTGTTTAGTTTTATTTTATTTAGTTTTGCCGTCGAGGTCTTTTTTGTTTGTTTGTTTCGATATATTTTTATTCACTGTTAAAAAAAATTTTGTTCAATTATTATGACACAAACTCAATCCCATGCATATGTGCTTTTCAAACATTTCACATGTGATAAATTTCCACTGTATAACTGTGATTTGATATAAGACATCACATGTGAAAACAATTACATCACATCACATATTAAACACAATATACATCAAAATAAATTCACATAAAGTCATGTGGATTATCACATGTAATGAAATCACATCCAGGCAATAATGGGGACATTTTACATGTGAAAACAGGAATTTCACATGTGCTTTTTATAGCGGTTTACTCTCTGTTTCTCCTAAATGTAACATCATGATAAAAATATCTTCAACGGGAACCAAACATCGAGGGGAAACAATTTTAAATATAAATGAGTATAAACTGCTGGGATGACTCAGTGGTGTTGAGACATGATGTGTCACTCTGGGGAAATATCAGCACAAGTAAAGCGATGATGTGAGCCTGTTAGCAAAGAGCAGAATGGAAACACAACATCAATAATGGATTCACTTCCAGACGGCTGGCGCTTCAACCTGCTGGAAACCAGGATGGAAACATTGCAAGAGTCAACACGTCCGCACATAGATTTACACATCTATCTGGTTTTTATATTTAACTGGTAACCTGTTCTTTTATAAAATATATTGTTATGATACTACAGTATGTATTAATATTATAGTGAGTCTTATCTGGATTGGTGCTGGAAAAATTGCCTGGCTGGCTAAAATGATCTCCAATTTACCCCATACAAACCCCTTAAACCTTAAAATAATACATTAATATATCCATAAATTAACCACAAATTTGGTAAGAACCCCTGAATCTGCACTTTAACTGAAACACTGAGGTCTCTTTAAGGTAAGGTTGTAATGTAATTTTGTAAATAATGAGGGTTTTTACCCCTTAATCCATGCAGGAAACCCACTAAAAACATACATTTATTAAAGTCCAACAACAAAATCCCTTAAACTTAATTAATTTACAGCTGAAGATATATTCAAACCTCTAATTTAAACCAATATCCCAACCCTAACAAAACCTTAAATAGATAATTAATGAATTTGTTAAATTTTTTTAAAAAATGTGTAAATTAAGGGAAGCTCATGTAACCTTTTAAAGGTGCAGTGCGTAGAATTTAGTGGCATCTAGCAGGACAATCTGCAATCTGAAAACCTCACTGCTAGATGCCACTAAGTCCTACACACTGGTCCTTTAATAGGTTGTTGTGTCGCAGTGAATCGACTGTCTGAACTTTTAAAACCTCGTATTATCTCAGATACAAACATCTGCAGTCTCACTATGAGGTTAAATGTCCCTTTGACGCCATCCTGACAGAGATCAGAGACGTCATTGCTGCTCTACTCTGATCCAAAGGCCTCCACACCTTCACCTGTAAAATACCAGTTCCCAAATGCCAGAGAGACGTTTGTCTGTGACTCAGAGGCCTCTAGACATCTGTAGAGGCTGAGCGCTAATCTGTCCACAGCTGGCACTGCCACGGCAACACCACAGTAACCCTTCCCGGCATTTTCCTCCAAATCACCCACTGCATGTTCCGGAAATGTTTTGCAGACTGACTGCAGTTATTAGACCTGTCAATGTCTCAGGTAGGAAAGTTTTCATTACTTTTACAGCAATATGTAGCAATACTGTCCATGAAAACCACTGAGCACTTGAGTCAAACACAAGAAACAAATGCACACTTACACAAAATATATAAATAAATAAACAGAGATTGAAGCAAATAACTAAAATTAAACACAATTACATCATATCATCACTTTGTAAATAAATAAAATAACATAAATCAACAGTCAGCTATACATGATATATGAAAGCATGTGTAATGGATTCTGTGTGTCTGAAGCTCAGATATGATCAGATTTTAACAATGTTCCTTAGATAGACAAAAGCAAGATTGGACAAGATTGTTGGAAAAGAGGCCACGTGAGGATACATGCAGGTTGTCAGGGCCAATGATAAGGATGTTTTTATAAGGAAGTTTTATCTTAATTTACCCTAAGAAGGTGAGCAGACATCAATCAGACATTAGTCTTTTATGCTGGACAAGCTAGTGTCTTGCAGTATTTCCTGGGACATACAGCTGTGTATCATCAGCATAAAGGAAGAGTAACTCATGTTTAAGTAATTAGTGAGAATGAGTCGTTACTGGTTTTGTGCTGGTTCAGAGTTGATCAGGAACGACTTATAAAGAAAGTTGTCAGTATGATCGATTCACAGATATTCATGAACTAATCAGTACCTAGTGGTTAATTAATATAGTCTGTTCTCTAGTAACTCGTTATTATCTATTATATATTCTTCCAGGTAGGACTTAATAGGGAAGGATTTATTAACGATCCATCAATTATCAGATCTTTCCTCACTCATTCTTTAGTAACTACACTCAATTTTGTGTCCTGTATTGTAAAGTGGAGTCTTTGATGTTGGTGCTTGTGTATTTGTTTTGTCCTTACGGGCCACCATACTTATCAGACAAAAACATGACATTTTGTTTTGTACAAAAAAGTTCTAATTTCCTGTGAGACCAGCCACATGTTATGAAAGGGACTAATAAAGGATTAATAAATCATCTGTCTTCACTCATCTGTATGTGGATAGGTTAATATCATCAGCTCATTTGTCTGTCTGGTAATCACATGTCATCCATCCATCTTTAATCAGCAGTATTAATGCGTCTTTGCTGTGTTTTGCTCCGCTGTGTATTGTTGCCATTTCAACAGGAAGTGGAAGTAGCCCCCCTTCAGGTTCTTCTTGTCAATTATTCAACATAAAAGGATCTAAATATTCAAAAAGCCATGGGTTTGCTCACCATGTGCCTGTTTGACTGATGAACTGTGTTTCTGTGAGTGAAGGCTCAGCATGTCTGATTTAAATTCTTCTCCACAGCGTCATTGAGACAAAATCTAGAGGGAGTACAGAGGCTGAAAAAAAGACAAATTATTTCATTATTTAGTGGCAGACATGTTTAGCTGCTCAACAACATTTACTGTCCAGGGATACACAAGAGTTTAAATCTTTAATTAGAAGTCATCAGCACCTCCGCATTCAGGAGATATTTTGTAAATTTGAAGCAGAAAACAGCTGATTTCTCAGCAGCGACCAACCTGACATAAGAATTTAATTTGGACACTTTTTTTGTTATTATTAAATTTAGTACTTTAGTCATTTTTCAAGCAAAAATACAAAACATTCTCATGTTGCAGCTTCTTCAGCGTGAGGATTTGCTAATTTTTGTTTGTCATATAATAAAAAATCTGAAAGTTTTCTTTTTCTCTGTGCTTCATGAGACAATGTTAAGTAAGAATAACAAGGAAAACTAGGATATTTTTGCATTTTCTGAAGAAAATACATGTGAGAACTGGAAGCTGTTCCCAGCCGCCACAGTTACCATGGCATATTACATTTAAGAGATATGGTAGTTAATAAATAGTGTGGTGGAGTTTTATTAATAACCGCAAGGTGGGGCTATTGGTGCCATGATTCAGTATGTCATGCACATTCTCCCAGAGAACACGTGAACCATTGTATGAAATGTTACACACTTGTGCAATGTACAACATTCCCAATTTGGTTGCAATCCAATTTAGTGTTAAAGAGTTACGGCCTGTTAAGGGCTTCAGGTCATGCCTTGAAAGGTTTGGTAACCAATTACAGACAATCCGTAAGTGATACCAGAAACAAACTCATAAGTTTTGTTCGGGGTCATCTAAATATGGTATGTACCCAATTTGGTGAAGATTAGATGAAATATGTGCCAACAGAAGGAAAAAATGTGTTTACCAAAAAATTCAAAATGGTGGAATTTTTTTTCTGATGTAAATGGGCGTGGCCCATATCATGTAGAAAAAACAAAAAAACCCTGTAAAATAATACAATAAATTTCTGTGAAATAACTTTTTTTTTTACAGTGTATGGTGATAGTCACACTGTCTCATAAACACATAATAAATAAATCAGACACAGTTTCCATTGATTGTTTCCTTTTAATAGAGTAAATATGAAGGATAAAGCCGGTGAGCAGATGAGTGAAGTGTCACACAAACACAGCAAAGCTGTTAGAGATGTTATTTCTGTTATATTTAACATAAAACCAGGTTTGTACAGTTTCTTATCTGATCTGCTCAAACTGTTTAATTTGGATTCAGTGAAGTCCAAAGGCTGTTTCTGAAGAACTGATCACAAATCAGCTACAATTCCCCATCCTGTTGATGGAACTTAATAAATACATTTTGTTATTTATATAAAAATTGTTATCTTGTTTAAAATTTAAAAAAAAAAAACATTCAGAGTTCAACTAGACTCAACAAATCCCTTCAACAAAGACAATTCAACATTATTTATAAAAAAGCCCCAAATAAGTTTCACTTTGTTACAACATTTGGGAGTTTTTCTCTCATAATACACATTTCACTTTGAGTGTTTTGACAGAGCAAAACTCTCAGTGCCCTCGAGCAAGGCACTAACACCTTTTGGAGCTGCGACCTCTTTAAAAAAAAAACAATAACTTGTCATGTTGTCAACAGGTTATAAAAGAGTCATCTGAAGAGTTTATAGAGTCCTGAAGGGTTAAACTTGAGCAAAATTAGAAAACAAACTACGTACCAGAAATATATTTCTTCTACCAACCCATCAGATTTATCTTGTGTCCCTGCTGACTATGGGATTACGTTTATGTTTGTACCATAATAATTGAACAAAATCTCACAAGAATCAAAGACGGAAAAAAATAAAAGTGAATAAAAATAAACTGAAACCACAATAAAAACAAAACAGACACATATAATAAAATTATATAAGAGTGAAACGTGATTACAATATTCAGACTTTTCTTTCACTGATTTTGTCTTTTGCAGTCACTTTTTTTCAGTTTCGCTGCTGAATTTTTAAGTTTCAGTTGTGACCCCCTTCGCCCCCCGATAAATAAAAGTTAAATTAATAAGAAAAGTGGGGCGAGTATCACGTAAACCATAATTCAATCCTGGAAGAGGATCTTTGCTGCACGTCTCCCACATTTCCTTCTGTCTCTCAACTATTTACAAATGAATCATTACAAAATGACCAAGAAACACACGACTTTGTATAAGATTTAGTTTTAATTTTACAGTTAATTTAACGTTAGATGTGCAGCGGTGAGTCAGCACTTTGGTGGTTGGTTACTGTACGGGGTGAAAAAGGCCACTAAGACAAATCTGAGCTCATATTTACATTCCTTTTCCTAAATAAAACTAACTTAGACTGTGAATTAGTAAAGCGATGTAAATATAGCAGCAGAAAAGCTGTTTATGAAAATATAACCTGCACCTCATGTTTGCTGTGATGGTTTCCTGCAGTACTTTGTACAGTACGCTATATTTCTGTAGTATTATGTCTAATATTTGTAGGGAGAAGTTTTAGTGTCTTCATATTGTGGCAGAAAGCTTTGGAAATAAGTTAGTTATGAACAAAATACTGAAATTCATCTGCAGTTTTAAACCAACAGCAGAACTTTAGTTAAAGTTAACCTGCAAAATGCTTAACAGAAACACGTATTCTGCACATTTCCAGGTGAATATTTATATTCTGGGGCTCTACTGGAATATCTTTGCAGGGCTTAAAATCTTTATCTTACTCTGGCCCTTTAAGCAGCCCCTCAGTTCAGCTTCTGTCTGAAACAGGTAATCTGGTCATGTTTGGATAATTTCACAGAAATATGTAAATGTTAACCAGAGTGAAACAAACCTTTAACACCGCAAGAATCCATTAGGGGTAAAAAAATAAATCTCTTCAAAAGTGAAGAGTTAACTTCTTACTGATCATTGTGGGAATAATACAGCAGCAGCATCGTGTGTCCAAAGCAAATTTACCACAAGCAGCCCAACTAAGCCAGCAAATTAAATTAAATTTATAAATTTAAAAATAACAGTAAAGGGTAAAAAAATCTCTTTGGCTGCTGTAAAAAACAAAACTGTGAAACCAATTTGTTAGTCGTGCCGACAACGAAGAGGCACCTTCAGCTAACATGTTTGGATTTAACCCTTTCATGCATGAATTATGATAAACTCAGTCAGGAAGTGTTTTTATTCCTCTTTAGGCATGAAAAAAAATATTTGAACTTCATCTTTTTTAAAACACGCATTTTTCAAGGAGTTTGTCCAACTCAGTGGACAGATGATTAATTGTCATTTTCTCCCAACATAAAATCAATACTTGGAAATTTTAACAATTGTATTACTCTTTGGTTGTTACTTGAAGTTACAAAATTTTATTTACCTACAAGGGTCTATTACTATAGAAGGATCGGCAAGATATTTCTGAGCAGCCGAGTATTTCCGGCCAGCAGGCGGCCATCTTGGTTTTGAGAAATTTATGGATGGCAGTGTACGGGATGATGCACTAGAGTCCACTGTGTTGGCTGATGTGCAACTATACCATTAAAACCCCATGCATATATAAGAAAGCAGCTTTTGAATAGCTGTCCACTGTAGTGACCACTATGCATGAAAGGGTTAATGAGCAATCCAGGGGCTGCAAGTATTGATTATGTATTTTTAGGGCCAAAAGATAAAATAAACTGTTTTGTGAATGTAGGTCTGACGTTGGATAAAATTCGGTAATTTAGTCTCATGTTATTGGTTTTAATAATTTGAGGTTCAGTGTGTTTTTTCTGTGAAATGTAAAGTGTCAGGTCAGATATGTTTTTACTTTACGTGACATTATAACAAGGTTAAGTTTGAACTTATGAACAGCTGCTGCAGGCGGCTCTAACTGCAGTGCGGTTCATATGAAGACAGGCAGACATGTTTGTTTCTAATGTTTTATGATCAGTTTTCTTATCAGCTAAATTTAAAACCACCACCTATTGACTCATTTCTAACAGATAACATCTGATACTGATCAGCGCTGATCAATCGGAGCATCTCCGGCTGGTCGTGTGTTTACAGCGAATCTGAAACATCGCAGGGTCGACGTCAGCAGACTCGGATCCACTAAACAGTGCAGTTATTCTGGATGAAACAGTTCCTCTACATCTCGTCAGCGTGCGCCGGTTTAGCGGGATCGTGACTTCGTTTCCCGGATGTCGACCTCAAACCGAGGGCCAACGGCTCAGTCTGCCTAGCAACAAGAGTAGAGTTGTTCCCTGATTGGCTCCCCTCCTGCGCCATGCCGTCAAAGCCTGTATTTTCAGGGATTTCTGCTGGTTCTTGCAGTACAGCAGCGCCGTCCGGAGGTCCTGATTGGCTAAGGTCCGAGAGCTGCGATGAGGAGTCGGACTGGACCGCCGGACCGTCGGCCTCGTCTGCTGTCGGCTGGGAGGAGATGGGGTCTGTCAGGATGTTTCTGGAAATAACTGGAAAGATTTTAAAAAAAAAGTGACAGTGAGTGAAAACTGAGTAAAGTTTTGTCGTTTTTTTGTGTTACTGTATGTTTTCTGTATATATGAACAAACAACCTCACATCTCTAATTTTGCACAAATAAGTTGTTCAGAAAAAGTTACATAAATGAGGAAAACCTGCAAAATTTAAAAAAAAATTAAGAATTAAGGATTCAAGAACCTTTACTGTCATCTCACCACAGTTACATTTATACTTTTCAGTATCAAACGCTACCTATGAATAAACTAAATTTTACCCGGGCTTGGTGAAAAAATAGCATAAATGCACAGGTATTAAAACTGCAGAAGAATTAAAAATTAAGGTTTTAAAAAAGAAAAAAATAGAAAAAATATTAATAGAGAATGTAAAGAATCTAGTGTGCAAGGTTGAATTTATACAGGCATAAAAAAAAACTAACAGCGTTCATGGACATGGATTGTGCGAAAGATAAATATAAATACATCTGGCTAATGTTCTACAATACAGAATACTAAATAGACAGAGTGCAGTTGTGCAAGAGGATCAGGTGATCCAGTAACTTTACAACCTTGTTGAGGTAGAATTGGATTTGATGTGAGTGAGTATGTGTAGGGGGGGATTATGGGTAGTTGTCTGTCGGGTGCTTGGGGTATGAAGGGTGTTTCACAGCCTGCGGGAGGTTCTGGTTTTCAGGGAGGGGTGTGTACTGAGTGCTGCTGGCTCAGCTCTTATGGAAAGTGTCCTGGATGGAAGGTAACGGGGCTCCAATGATGCAACCAGCAGTTTTTAAGACCCTCTCCACTGTCTGCAGAGATGCATGATCTGAAACATGTGGAGATGCAGCTTGTTGCAGGAAGTAGAAGCACTGTTGTGCCTTCTTGGTCATGGATGTGACATGGCAGCACCAGGTGAGATCTTCAGTGAGGTTTACACTGAGAAACTTGGTGCCTGCCACTCTCTCCACCATGGAGTTGTTAATGTGTAGAAGGGGGAGGGGCGTCTCCAGATCGCCTGAAGTCCACCACCGGTTCTTTGCTTTTGGCAACAGATTCTGTGACCTGCAGTGTTGGAAAAAGTACTCAAGTAAAATTATCAATACCACAATGTAAAAATACTCAATTACAAGTAAAAAACCTGCATTAAAGTACTAAAAGTACTTAAGTAAAAGTGCTAATTTTGTAATAGTTCTATACTTTTACTTAAGTAGATTTTAAATACAGGTTTTTTACTTGTAATGAAGTATTTTTACATTGTGATATTGATACTTTTACTTAAGTAAAGGATCTGAATACCTCTTCCAACATTGCAGGTCACGGAATCTGATGGGTCACCAAATACAGCGTAACACCGGTCTGGATGGGCAAGCCCTTGTCCCACGATGCAGGCTGGCCTGCTTCTGTTTCACTCACAGCGCTTCCAGTGTTCCCCGCCTGGAGGCTCTGTGTCAGATGGTGTCGGTGATGCCTGTGCTGCGTAGCAAACTAAAGCTCATAAGCTTCTCTTCCAGTAGCAGTTTGTCAGACCTATTTCCAGGAGGATCCACAGTGAACCCTGGAACTATTTAAGCATGTATTATATACACTATGTACACTATTTAAAGCATCTATGCTATGATTTCCAGTGATTCCACCGAAGGAAAGTTTCTTATCGTATTGTTGACACACCCTTCGGGTCCACACCGCCGTCACATAAACTCTTAAAGAATTAAATGTATTCATTCTCCTGATCCTGCTGCATCTCTGCAAAGTGATGATTTATCAAATCCCCTGTTATTTCCAGACAAACAAACAAAAACAGGTAGTGATGCAAGAGGGACTGACCTCCTGTGGGTCTGTAGTCATCGTCTGCAGACGCGTCGCGGCTGAACGGACTGAAACTCGGCATGATGATCAGACCCAGAGAGACGAGGATGATCTGAGGACACAAACACACACACAGTTCGTCTCTCACTGCAGTGATGTCAGACATGTTAACAGAGCCTGAAGTCTCCGTTCATCAGGATCTGCTATCAAGAGTCAGTTAAGCTGAACTGGAAACTGTTTCAAATGTATAGAAATGGGAATTTATGTTTTATATTCCGCTTATTAACTTCTGAAAGAATCTTTTTAGTGGAGAATTGTGAATCTTCTCAGACAGTAGTTGGTTTTAAAGCTGAAAGTGACAATTATTTTCTCGATTAACTAATTGCTTCATCATTTAATCGTCTATGAAATGCTAAAAATTGTTGTTATAGAAATCTTGAGCTCGTCAATCCAGAAACTCCGGGATATATGGACGTCTTATGCAAAAAGATTTACTGACAAACACCGACTCGATCAGAAGTTACAGTTCAAAGTGCTGCTGTAGACGCAGCCGCAGCAAATCTGAACGAAAAGAGCTGAAACACTCTCAGCTTATTCAGGCGGTGCCCAGGTGACCTTGTCCCTTGTCACAACATCGTTATAACATTGTTTACTTTAGCGCTGTCTCTATGGCAACAATCATAAAACCAGGTTGGCTCGACCGGGATGAAGACAGCTGTCTGTCCCTCACTGTCTGCTGGTCTAAGGAGCTTTTCATACATAGCACATATAATCTGTCTGCACATAAACTTATCTTTAATTTGCTTGTTCTGTCTGACTAAACCTTCAGTTATTCAATTTAATGTCAAATATGACACAAAAAAAAACATCAAATTGTCAAGTTTGACAGGCTGGAAACAGAACATTTGGCATTTTTGCTCGAAAAATGACAAAAACGATTAATCAAAATAGTTGACGTTTCATTTTTAGTTGACGAGGCGTCATTTATTTCGATCGACAATTCAAATACTCGACTAATCGTTGCAGCTTTTGTTAATTTTTTTACCTTTCTGACAAAAACTGCTACTAAATTTTCGACAACAAATAGAGCTGAATATGCTGGCTTCTTCTCTATAATCAAATAATATGAAAAGAATCAAAACCAGGATTCAAAAAGAACTGAAACCGATAAGCAGAAACACACACGCACACACACACACACACGCGCACACACACACACACACACACACACACACACACAGCATCTTGTGTGTTTCCTACCAGTAAGCAGGTGCTGGTCTGGGCTCCTTTGCTGACCGTCCGTTTGATCAGAGACTGAAGTTGTCGCAGCTGAGCCAGCAGAGACCTGAACACATCGATACAGTCACTGAGTTCACATTGACTTACATTATCTCTTTATTCACATCCTCCGAACATCCACAACATTTTAATCCTCTCATATCAAAAGTATTTTTAACCTTTTCATTTATCTGCTGGTTAACTCTTACTAATACCATCAGGAAAGAGTTTTAGATCATCTGTATGTAAAACAAACAGAAGGAAGTTTGGTTTTAGACTTGTGAACAGCCTCAGTGGTCAGTTTATCTTGTGTGTAGACTGATAAACGTCACCGCTGTGTGTATTTCAACTTGATTATTTTTTTATGTGTGTGGATGAATTGTATATGTGTTCTTTTGTTTGCCTCAAATTGCCCCTGAGGGACAAATAAATTGTTCTGAATTAAAAATTGAACCACTAAATAATCTCCACAGCTGCACAGAGAGAAACATCTGCAACTCCAAAACCAAAACAACTTCTCTTAAATGTATCATCATTACAGACTGAAAGGAAAAGATTTAGAGATTTGTTTAGACTATAAGGATCAAGTTGCTCCTCCATATTTAAAAGTTTAACAATCACTGCAGATGAGCTGAGAACAAGAAGCCAACAGCACCCTCTGCTGCTGGAAACCTTTTCTAAGAGGGATTCTGCAGGGTCTTAACTCCCTTTATTTACAGGCTGTTAGCAGAGTCACTACATGCAATATATTGTTATTTTCAGAAGAAGTCGGGCTATTAAGAAATGCCATCGATTTGCATGTGAGTATTATAAATGTTTTATCATTTTGTTTGGATTAAAATGGAGTTTTATGCCTGTATGTTCTCAGGGTTTCAGCACAGTGAATAATACAGTCAGGAGTAGGGATGTGCAGAGAACCCAGTATTTGTATTTGTATTTGTTGAGGCAGTAAAATTATTTGTATTTGAATAAAAGTGGACAGAGGTTTAAAAATCCTGTTTTTGTTTCTATTACGTTTTTAATTTTAGAAAATTAAAGTGTTATTACAATAAGTGTTCATGAAGCGTGTGTCAGTAGCTCAGCTTTATCTCTGGGGAACACCCCCAACTCTGGGAGTGATGTCTAAATTAGGAAATGTGCGTCATGTAGCAGGTGGATGTGACTCCCCTCACTGAGACCTGCTGATAGACGTCACAGCGGAGCAGAGGAGAGACACTGAGATAGTGATGTAACCGACCTGCACGCTGGTATTTGACATGGTTTGTTTTTCTTCCTGAGAACAAATAACTTTTGAAATATTTGTATGAAACAAATATTCGTAAAAAAAAAAACCAAAAAAAAACCAAAACACTATTTGTGCTTTGCCGAATAATGTATTTGTATTCGGGCACACCCCTGGTAAGGAGTCAATAGTTAGTCGTACATGTTGTGTTTCTCCAGCTGTTCCACTGTCCTCTGCAGCTCCTTGTTCTGTGCTGAGCAAGCAGCAGCCCTGTTAACACACACACACACACACACACAAACAGGTGTATTACTATGACTGAAAACCTCCTGAGAGTCCTGAGCTCTCGGGATGGATATTATGTTCTAGTAATGTGAGATTTTATCTGACGCCAAACTGAACCTGCTCTCCAGACCGTCGATGTACTCCTTCCTCCTGCGTCGGCTGTCCTGAGCCGACTGCTTATTGCGGATTTTCCTCCGCACTTTTTTCAGGATTCGTTCCTCAGCCTACAAATAAAAAAACTTATTGTCTCTACACTGTGTTTCACTCCTTCATGTCAGAATAAACTCAGATCTCAGTTTTTCAGGGACAAACCAGCTTTGTGTTCTTGTTTTCGTGACAAAACATCCTGAGTTAAGAAGCTGTGATTCAACAGCAGCTGTCTGACCTTGGTGAGAGGAAGGTTGCTGGGCAGAGAAATTCCTTCTTGAGTCAGCAGCTTCTGTTCCTCCTCAGTCAGCTGAAGATCCGGGTACAGCTGCAACAGTAGAAGAAGAGTCAGACCTCCAGCATCAGCTTAACTCTGCCTCAACTCCACCTGAAGGTGAGTCTTACCAGATCTCCGTCAGGGCTGGGAGGCTCGATGGAGGTCAAACTGCCGTCGAGGCGAGCGGCAGAAACCACCGGCAGCTCGTTAACGATGCACGAGTCCGACAACAACAGCTGGGAGCTCCATTCATCTGCACAGGAGAGGAAATGACATCATGATACAATCAAGTGTAAGGATCTGGAGAGGCCTCACACACAGGTAACAAACTAAAAAAACAACAAAAACAAGTAATTTGTTTTAATTCATTCAAACTCAACCCGTAGCAGCATGTAAAGCCAGCGATGTCCATCCGTCTTACTGTTAGGTTTAGTCTTTATATTTGCCTGTGTGGTCGTAGAGCTGCACTGTGTCAGACCAGGTTGTAGAGTTGATACTTGTGTGGTAAACTGGCTGCTGAGTCCTCAGATGTGTTGTCATTGTCGAGAAAGGCAGCAAGTTGGCAAACAGCCTTTTCATTGTTGGTAATTTTGCTCCCAAAACACCACAAACTGCTGCTCAGATGCTTCGGTGTCGTGATTATCTGATCAGCACGACTTTGCTCGCTACTGTCCTCCATTTTTATTTACTAGCTTAGCTTACTGATAGGTTGAAGAGCATTTTGGTCAAGCTGAGAGTGAATTTTAAGAACGCCTTCTGCTGGATCAAAGTCAAAGTCAAATTTATTTATGAAGCAGAAAACAATCAGACCAGAGCAGGCAGCTAAAATCACAGATACAAGAAACAGCGACACAAACAAAGAGGCAGCTCTCAGGTAGAAACAGACAACACCTGAGCGTCACGGCCACAAACCAAAATTCAGTATCAGGAGGATTCAAACACTAGTGAATAAAAGTAAGTTTTGAGCCTGGACTTAAAAGAGTTGATGGAGGGAGCAGATCTGGTGGCGGGGGGGGTGCTGCTCCACAGTCTAGAGGCTGCAACCGAAAAGACGTGATCGCCCCTAAACTTAAGTTTAGAACTTAGGGGTAGAATAAGGGGTTAGAAGGTCTGTGATCTAGAAGGGGGGAGCAGCCCATATAGAGCTTTATAAACAAACAGGAGAACTTAAAAATCAATCCTGAACCGTACAGGCAGCCAGTGGAGAGAGGCCAGGATAGGGCTAATATGGTCCAGGTACCTGTCAGGAGTCTGGCTGCAGCATTCTGGACCAGTTGCAGGCGGGACAGGAACGACTGACTAATCCCAGTATACAGAGAGTACAAAGCAAAATACTTCAAATGGTCTGTTGCACTTATAGGCTGTAAACTTTGAATGTGAACAGGTCATTACAGTTAGAATATTTAATTTTTCCCCAGTTCTTTGAATAAAAAGCAACAGCCCTAAAACACACCAGTAACACTGTCAGTTTGCACGCTGGAGAAGGCGTCCATGGCGTCCCGTAATGTTGGTGCAACGCATGAATAAGCAGAACAAGTGTCGTCCTACCAGACGAACATGCGACAAGTAAAAATTAGTAGTCGTGAAATCCCTTCTGTCACTCTACACATCATCGTATCTCCTGACTAAACCTCACCGAGCTCTATGGAGATGACGTCCACGTTCTGCTGTCCCGGTTCAGTCTTCACGCCGCCCAGGCCGCTGATGTCATACACCACCTGGTAGACGGTCGCCGGGGCCGCCTGGGTGGTCTCGGGAGCCGCCACGGTGACGGGACTCTCGACGACAGGATCCTCGGAGATGCCGCTGTCGCTCTCTGATGAGGGGTTGGCGGGCGGGCCGCTGGGAAACACCTCGTTTGGGTCGACACCATGGAGGACGTCCTCTGACTCGCTGTCGCTCAGCGTCTTAGAGAGAACAGACGGTTTCACACTGATGCTCGGATCTGAACAACAGTCACTATTTTATACTTAAATCACTGTTTTTAAATCAACTGACAACTTTTTAAACTTTATTGTCTTTTGCCAAGATGTAAAGCCTCATAAACTGAACTTAGACCATCACAAGATGTTAAATTTAGCACTGAAACTCAAAGTGAGACTAAAGAGAAACATCCTGATCCAGTTACACTACAATCTGCGTCATTCAGCACATTTCTCTTCTTTATTTTACTTCTTAACCAAAAGATTATTACTTCACTTTCTATCTTTTAATTTATGACTTCTGGCAGCCTAAATCTGCTGAAAACGAAGCCGGTTTTGGATTTTGTTCTGGTTTCTTTTCTTGCTCAAACAACAAGAACCAGAACAAGGATTTGATAAGAAGAAGAGCTGTGACGATACATCAACTAGTCGATCGAAAGAAAATTATTTTGGTAATCGATTTCTTAATCTTAAACAACAGTCAGGTGTCCATATGAGCAGTGAAAGAGGTTTTACTGGATATTAAAAGATCCCCTTCAAATTGTTTTAAAACACGCTTGAAAAATCTTCATTTCAATCAGTTTTCAAGCAAAAATGCCAAACGTTCTTTATAGGGCTGTAGTCTGCTGGTCGATTAGTTGGTCATATGCTCTCATCCGACTAAATTCTCATTGGTCGAATAATCTCCGTGTTATTTTCATAAGGAGAAAAGTGCTACATCAACAGCTTTCCAGGATTAATCCATTATTTCCTGCGGCGGGAGGGACAGACTAACAAATTACCTGTGAAAACAACGAGGGTGTTTTGAATACACCCCCGTTGTTTTAGCAACTTTGAACTCGCCCAACCTGATGGAGACTGCTGGGTCTAACTGTACTCAACGTTTACTGAACGTTTACTGAATCTGTGTTTCTCCATAACGACACAACGAGAACCCCCGCCAGGCCAAAAAAATTATTTTTTAATATTTGATATTTAATATTAAATATCCATTCATTCGGAAATCGACAGCGTTTGGGAGTCTCTGAGCAGCGCTGTTCCGGTACGTGAGTCAACCTCTCTGTCGTTGCCTGGGAAACCACCGGTCGCGTGTCTCCGTTAAGGAGTATGTTTGCGTAGCGAGCGGGAAAGAGCGAGGAGCAGAGAAATAACGGTGGATGCGAGCGGAGCAGAGGAAAAGCTTAGTAGTGAGTTGTCAGTCTGGCAGTAGATGTACAGTACAGACTACAGTGTGTCAGTTAATAAATGCTAAAAAGTCACGTCTGTTGTTTCCCCAAATGCTGGAAAAGTGAAGGGAGTTAGCTCCAAAGTTAGCAACAATGGATTAGCATAACCTGAAGACGCTAAACAGAGAAATACAAAACAGAGGATGTGTGGCTGTCGAGTTTACTGTGCACTCTGTCCCGTTACAATTAATTGATTATTTAGAGAAAATAATCATCAGATTAATCAATAATGAATATAAGCGTTAGTTACAGCCTTGATAAGAAGAATCTGAGTTACAACATAAATAAATGTAAACTAATACCAACCCAAAGAACACAGTTTAAAATACGCAAAATGATCATTTAAATATGAAGACATCTGACAGGAGAAAAGTAGAAGTGTATACTGTTTACTGCGTCTGGATAACTAGAAATAAGACTAATGATGTCGGGATTAAAGAAACCATTTTTCAATCACAATGTCAGTAAAATATTCTCTCTCTAAGAAAGAAACCAGATCAGAAATCCAGAGAAGAGACTCCAGATAACATCACCCGAACTATTTTATCACACAGATGTAGGAGACTCACACAGTCGGGGTCTACCGCCCAGTCCTGCAGGGGTTTCTCTCCGCCGCTGAAGACGAGTTCGGAGCAGGAGAACGGAGCGTCGAGCTGCCAGCTGTCTGCCGCCACGCCGCCGTCACCGCTGAGAAATATCTCCCCGCTCTCTGCATCCATCACCTGAAAGACACGTTTACACGCTGCTCACCAGACCCACTGACAGTAAGGAGGAAGGGTCAAAGGTCAAAGAATCACTGTGAACACCGTCTCAATGAGTAACAGGGACAGATGTGTTATTCCATTAACTTCTATTGTATTTTGGAGAATATATATAAAGTTTAGAGCTGCAATGATTAGTTGATCAAAAGAAAATGAATCGGCAGCTATTTAAATAATCATTTTAGTCATTTTCTAAGCAAAAACGCTAAAAATTTGCTGGTTGCTGCTTTTCAAATGTGATGATTTGAAGTTTTTCTGTGTTCTAATTGACATTAAACTGAATATCTTTGGATTTTTGACTGTTGATCAGATAAAAACAGACATTTGAAGACTTTATAACAGACATTTTCACTATTTTCTGACATTTTATAGACACACCGATTAATCGAGTAAATCATTACTGAAAGTCATTAGTGGCAGCCCTAATGAAGTTAATTATTATTTTGGTTTTAGTTGCCAATCAGATTTAGGTCAATACAGAAATAAGGTATGAATATGAATCACACACCTGCAGTAAAAGCCAACATGAAGAAAGAAGAAAGTAAATACAACTGAATAAAGAGTCTGTCTGCGTAATGAGAAACCGTTGTGACGCAACACTGGAGGAGGATATCCTGGTAGGTAGGTACACACACACACACACACCTGGCCTCTGACAGTACCAGTTTGACTGAATAGAAACCTGATAAGCTGCTACACGTGTTTCCAGTTTTTCCTCCCTACATTCAAACTTTACATCTGGGTTCCCACAAAAAAACAAGCTTTAAATTACATTTCTCAATTATTTTTTAGGTCTTATTGGTAAAATGAGACCAAACTTTAGAGGTAAAACATGACACTAGAGGTTAAAGTGCTGACCATGAAACACAGCGTCCCCACTTCACCCGGTCGGGAACCTTTATTGCCAGTCATTCCCTTCTTCCTCATTTCCTCTTTTCTCTACTATCACATTGCTAATGATGTTATAAATCCTGATAAAAGCCTTCTTGTGTACACTGAACTCTGTCATGAGCCTGAGCATATATCTGCATATATCACTTCATCACAGATATATTAGTATCAGTGTATCATTATCACTGTTTTTCACGTCCCTCTTCAAACAAATCAGGAGCTCAAATGAACATTAAACATGTTTTTCTTGCTGTAATCATTCCTCCTGCTCAATAAAATGTATTTAAAAGTTTATCTGAAGCTAATATGAAGCTTCAGCTGCTCAAATGAGTCAAATCAAGTAGATATCTTTCAACGTTACAGTCTTTTTAGTGCCAAAGTTCCTCTTTTTGTTACTATACTTCCACCTGCAGCTCAACAGGGAAACACTGTCCGAGGAAACACAAAGAGGGAATTTGATGCTAAAAAGACTGTAAATGTGTCAGATATCCACTTGATATGACTAACTCAGACTGCTGAAGCTGAATAGAAGCTTCACACAGACTTTTAAATGACTGTGTGGACACACTGTGGATTTTATCCTCCATCACTTCCATTGAAAGCACATTTGAAGGATCTTTTAATATCCAGTATGAACAGGAGGAATGATTACAGCGAGGAAAACCTCTTTCACTGTTACTATGGACACCCCTCCTTTGAATATGTTTATTTTTACACTGTAAAATGTTCTGCTCACAACATATCTCAGACACAATCCTTTAAGAATGAAATTAACAAATTAACAAGCACATAATTAGTTAGTTAGTTGAATACTGCTGCACAATAAAAAAGTTTTTAACACATTAACCAAGTTGTGACACTCAGCTATAGTTGTCTATATGTATGTTATTATTATCTAATTTATGTTTACTCAATAATGAGTGTGACAATTAGTCAATTAATCAATTAGGTGCAAACTATTAAATTGCTCAACAACTATTTTGCTAATCGATTAATTGTTTTGACTCATTTTTTAAGAAGAAAATTTCTAAATTCTCTGATTTCAGCTTCTCAAATGTGAATATTTCCTGGTTTCTTTAGTCGTCTATGACAGTAAACTGAATATCTTTGGGTTGACATTTGAGAAAATAATCAACAGATTAATCGATAATGAAAATAATCTTTAGTTGCAGCTCTAAACGAGTTACAACTAAACAAGAAGCTGTTGTGTCCAGCAACTGCCTTGACTGTCAGTGGTGGAAAGTAACTTAGTACATTTACTCAAGTACTGTACTTAAGTATAATTTTGAGGTACTTGTACTTTACTTCAGTATTTCCATGTGATGCTACTTTCTACATTTCAGGAAATATTGTACTTTCTACTCCACTACATTTATTTGACAGCTTTAGTTACTTTTCAGATGAAGATTTGACACAATGGATAATATAACAAGCTTTTAAAATACAACACATTGTTAAAGATGAAACCAGTGGTTTCCAACCTTTTTGGCTTTTGACGTCTTACAAAAAGCAGTGTGTAGTCGGGGTCACATTTCACATGTCTATGAGTTGTTAACAGCTCCACCAAATAGTGATTTTTCCCTCTAAACTTCTCACATGCTTTCATTTCAATAAATGTTCAAATGATCCAATATTTCAGCAAAAATCAAAGATTAGAGAAAAAGTCCAAAAACTGAAAACAGATTTGTGTATCAGAACTTTGTTTTTTCTTCTTTCCTCTCCCATTAATCATCTCACGACCACTCAGATTTATCTGCTGACCCTTTGGAGGGGCCTGACCCCTAGGTTGGGAACCAGTGGACTAAACTAGCTAACTGTATATAAAGTAGTGTAAACTAGCTCCACCTCCAGCAGCTACAACAGTAACATGCTGCTCTAACACTGATGCTTCACTATTAATAATCTAATGATGTCATATATAATAATATATCAGTCAGAGGGACCAAACCACTACTTTTACTGCAATACTTTAACTACATCAAGCTCATAATACTTATGTACTTTTACTGTATTTTTCATGCAGGACTTTTACTTGTAATGGAGTATTTTTACTTTGCTGTATTGGTACTTTTACTGCAGTAAATGATCTGAGTACTTCTACTACAGTGTTTGACACTATTTAATGTGGCTGTTAATTTATAGGAAAAAATACCTTTAAACCTACATTTTCATTTCAGTATCGTAGTTTGTTTTATCATAGACTTGCAGTGATGCTCCAGTCATTAGCTGTTAATTAGCTGTTAATTAGCTGTTAATTAACGATGAGTGTCAGAGTTCAGGCCTGATCCTGGTTCATCCGGATCAACAGGAGCAAGCAGCAGACTGAATGTTAATAACACTCACCGTACGAGGCAGATTTTCCTTCTTCTTGTTGTTTTTCAGCCTTCAGAGGCTCCGGTTCTTCATCACACAGCGTCCCGGACCTCTGCTGCTGCAGGAGGATCGTAAACAACAACACCAACAACAACAAAAACAACAACAACACGCTGCTTTCTGCTGCTTCACACTGAAATTCAACTTCCAGCTGGCAGCCAGCGGCAGTCCGCTTCCTCCTCCAACTCTTCTTCTTCCTTTATCTTCTGCAGCGTCTTCATCTCCTTCTTCTTCGTGTTCGGGGTCATTTGTTGGACGTTACAGGTGTAAATGGCGCCACCTGTTGTCTGGAGGCTGAACAAATACGACTAATTGTAGAAGTATTCCGACTTTATTTTAATATTATGAGTTTAATCTAGAAATCACAACTTTATTCTCGTAAAATTCTACATTTTGCAATTGTAATTTGCACATTTTACATTTAAACTGCACATTAATAGCAATATCTTGCCTTAAAGTTTAAAATTCTATTTTTATTCCATTTTTATTCTACTTTTTTTTTAGTATAGTACTTTCTGTATAAATATATATTTTTGGTGATTCACACACACACTTCATTGTGTGGTTTTTTTGTAAGCTACGTGTGTTTTTTTGTCATTCATGTGATAGCTGCTGTTACACTGAAATTTCCCTTTAATGATAAATAAAGTATTGATATATTAAAAGTCTCCGTCCAGTCAAAATCATGTGTTTCTTCTTGTTCCTTCAGTTGGATGTTCTTCTCTTCTCTTTGCAGAATGATGTTTGTTTTCAGTGGTGGAGGAAAGACTGCGAGATCCTTTACTTAAGTAAAAGTAATTAATAGTAATCAATACCACAATGTAAAAATACTCCATTACAAGTAAAAGTCCTGCTTTTAAAATCCTACTTAACCCTTTGTCAGGATCCAGTCACAGGCCCAATCCCAATGTCCCCCCTAAGTCCTGAATCCTCAAGGACTTAATTGACGTCACCTGGTGAGTGCTTGCGTGTGAGAAGCTGCAAGGACTTGAATTGGTTTAACAAGTAATGGGACATCACTTTGCAACATATCACGTTACCTTGATGACACCAAAACATGTTATGTATGATTGTCGGTTGCCATATCAACATGATTGATTGGAATTTCTCTAAACAAAAATAGAAAAAGACAAAAATAGTAAAACCACTCACTCATAAAGCACATAATACATTTAAAAAAAGAGATGATATTAAAACAATAATATCCAACCCACAAAATAATCATGTGCTTGGCAGTCAAGTAAGGGACCGACTGTCTGATCTGTCAAATAATCAATTTACTTGTTTTTGTCAAAACAGCATCAATAAGCAAAAATTAAAATGGTTGATGAATAAACTAGGTGTGTAATATAACCGATGCTCCTCAGATTTCATGTATTTTTATGTATCTTAAATCCTTGTTAATATAGTGTGTCTTTGTACATTTAGGCAGACCAGTTCACCCACTACAGAACACCCACATGCCAGTTTGTTAACTGTTTGTTTGGGGTTTTTTTGTTAATGCTTCCGGGCTTTCCCTGCTAACCCTGTATTTAACACTACACTATTTAACACTGATTTAATGTCACAACGCTGTGAACTGTGGGTATTTCCCTCAGACAAAGTCTACAGAGATGCAGACTTACAGAAAGTTTTCTGTACTTTCCGTAGTTTATTTCTGTGCTGCGTTTCAGTTCAGTCCTGTTAGATCCTCTGTTCTGTATCTACTTGATTTGACTCATTTGGACGCTGAAGCTTCATATCAGCTTCAGATAAACTTTTAAATACATTTTTTTACACAGAGGGAGGACTGTGGATTTTGTCCCCCATCACTTCCATTGTAAGTGCATTATGAAGTGATCTTCTAATGGTCAATATGAACAGGAGGAACGATTACAGCAAGAAAAACAGGTTTCAATCTTCAGTGGGGCTCCAGACTGTTGTTTTAAGACACATTTGAAAAATTGTGAACCTGAAAAAAGTCTAAAGACTCTTTCAATCAGAATCAGTTGAACTGGTGTTGGCGTCCATGTAATAAAATAGAATAAAATAAAATAAGAAAACTGAATAGAAATAGAATGATGTAATTTGATTAAAAAATGAAATGTTTGACATTATACTGTAGGCTATATTATTGGCAACTGAATTTACAGGGGAAGTACAGTCATGATAACGCGAAAATATGCATAATGTGAAGGAATATAGTGCACAAAAAGTAGAAACACATTGAAATAAAAGAAATTAAAACAAACTCTCAGCTGTGTTGTGAGGGTAATAATATGGATCAGTGATTGGTTGGTGCGGATTAACGCCCCTACAAGCTGCAGCCCGGTGTTGTGTCATGACTGCGGTCCCAAGTGTTGGTCCTGGTCCAGTTTTTGGACTCTGTCTGGCCGCTCATCGGTCACTCTGACAGGCAGGATTCTTGTTCAGAGGTACTGCGATCTTTACAGCTGACAGGATTTGTCTTTTCAAACATCAGTACATTTTTAGAAAGCTTATAAAAGCTGATAACTTTCTCCGGTATTGTGCACTTTTGTTATTTTGGTCATATCTGTTGTATGGAGTAAGACCTATACCTTATTCAACAATTCAAGCTTATAAGGATCTGCAGCTGTGTGCGTAAACGGTGCCAGTCCATTGCGTAATGGCATGTTTGGCTTGTTTACCAGCAACCAGAGCGTCCATGTGTCACAGGCTGAAAGGTCATGTTCATGTTCAAAATTAAAACAATTTATTTACATACAATAGTTTAAAAACAGCCTCTGGCCAGCATAAAACACTAAACATTAATTTAAAAAAAGATTAAAACAATTCAAGGAATAAGACTAGGACTAGGATAAAAGAAGACGATTTCTATACTCACCAAGCACTTTATTAGGAACACCTGAGCAATCTAATTCAATCCAACTCAACACCTCTAACATAAATTCTACTTTTACAAAGCTTATAGATTTAGTTTTTGTTGACATTGTCAGAAAGGTGATGATTCTTCTTTATGTTTGTTATTGAGGTCGTAGTGGGAAGTGATGGTGTACTGAAGTGCGTTATACTGAAAAGTGTTCCTAATATTTTGTCCACCTCATTAACATACATGATTTCAACAGCTTTGTTTCCTGTTGCTCTGCGTGGTTCCTGCACTGTCTTGAGAATGTTGTCGTTGTTTTCTGTCTGTAATTTTTAACCAAAAAGTTAATGGGACTTTCAGGAGTTTGTGGGGGTTTCACCAGATTATTGGAGGGCCCCACTGTTTCTGGGGGGTTTCCATGGTTTAGATGTTCTTGAATAGACCATTAGATGCTTTTGTCTTTGTTGTATGTCTGTGTTAATCTTCCTGAAAACAACTTTGTTTATATTAACATAAATATATGAAGGATTTTACCCCTAAATGAATCAAACAAATGACAGGCACAGTAGATTTTTCAGATTTTAAAGATGTTCAATAACAAACATAAATGATAAACATCAGGCAGATTTTTTCAACACATGGACACATGAACTGTGTTTTATCGTCTTCATGTGACTGATCTGCCAGTGTGGTGTTTCTCCTGTTTTAATAAAGTTTTTATTGACTGTCTGGAAGATAAGCTTCACTGTAAAGTATATGATCTCACATGACGTTCATTTTCTTCAAATGTTTTGCTATCAACAAGTTTCCAGGAGGTCACAACAAAGCTGCCGACGCTCATGGCATCTGTTGAGTTTTTGTGGTTTACTAGTTTTATTTATTTGCTCTCTGGGGGGCTCTTGAGACATTTCCATTGTGTTTTAATGGCTTTGGGGAGTCACTGGAGACTTCTGTGGTTTTTCAAGGGAGTTATAGGGGTTCTTAAAGGTCCATCAGGGGTTCTTGGGTGAATCCTGAAGTGTTCACGAGGGTTCCAGTGTATTCTAGCAGGTATATTAACAGGATTTCTTTGAAGGAATAGTCACATCGTTGATGACTTTTTCAAGGTTCCTTATAGACCTTCAGGTGGTCTTCATGGGTTTTGAGGAGGTTTTAACGGGTGTCGGGGATTCTTAGGGTTCTCAAAGTACTATAGAGGGTTCCTCCTCTTTTAATGGCCATCAGAGGGTGTTCATAGGGTTTCCCGCAGTGTTTGAGGGGCTACCCGGGCTCTTTAAATGATTAGTTAGGTAGATTAAATTAGATTTATTTCAATCTATGTCTGGTGATTTTCTATATTTTTCTTCTTGTCAACAAATCTCATGTTTGGATCCAAACCAACAATGAATTGATCTACTAACAAATATTGTGTGTATCCAAAGCCTGATATATCTTACTCCTCTGTGCCGTAGACCTCTGTTGTTGTACAAAAACTGTTAAAAACACATCAATGAGCTAATAACAGCGATCACATTTTCAGTCTTGAGTGCTACATAACACAACCTCTTGAATATGTACTACATTGTACTTTAGTTCAAAGTCAAGAGATGTACTGTCGAGTTTCAGGAGTGAAAACATACAAGAGTTAAAGCACATGGATGACAATACAACCACACACACTTCATGTTTTATGTTTGTGTTGACTTTTACCTTCAGGCCCTGAAACTTGAGTAGATTTTCACAGTTACCCATAAAAGATAAAGATACATAAAAAAGATAAAGATCACCTACATCATCAGAATGATTTCTGCGAATTCACTTCAAGATATGCCACTGAAAGCCTGTTATGTACTTGTATATGTTTTCATACAATATATATTCAAAAGCAGTCATTCCAGTCTGATGTGAGTGTTATTTTTCTGCTCGACTGCCTCTGACAAACAAGGAGTTACAAAACAAATACAGACTTTGCGAAGGTTATTTTCCAAATAACGTTAATCCGCAGAACACAAACACACTCAAACCTACAGACACCTAAAAAAAACAAAGAAGGATGTTTATGAAAACTGGATAATAACAATACATCAAGTGGAGAATTACAGGCAGAAACCAAACCAAAGTGCTTTTGTTGTCAAAACTTGAACATACACAGGACTCAGGATGTGAACCCGGGTCTGTCAGAGTCCTGCATCCTGTTTACTATCATGGAAAACTTGGAAAACTAGCAAGTATTCACATGTGAGAAGCAACTAACAGAGGGTTTTTGGCATTTCTGCCTACAAAATGACAATTATTCAGTTATCAAACTTCAATTAGTGTAGTGTGTGGGGGGGCAACAAACTTTTGCCCCACAGGAGGTTAATCCGGCCGTGGTCAAAACATCTAAAGATACTCAGCCCTCAGTCTTCCACTGGACTTGACCTCTGACCTCATGTTGGTTTGTGGTGTGACTGTTCCAGGATCTGTGTTCAGCTGCAGGATCAGCAGCTGGATGGATCCTCCTCTCAGCTGCAGACTCGTCAGGTTAGAAACAACATGACTGGAAAACAAGAGATTTAGACATCAAACTAAAAGTGTTGTTACGGCTTCAGTTTGAAAGATGAAAGATGTCAGTCAAACTAGAGCTGAAAATATTAGTTGATAAATCGATTAGTAGATACATCTTGATAGTTGATTAATAATTAATTAATTTTTTCAAGCAAAAATATGAAACATTTGATGGTTCCAGCTTCTCAAATACAAGGATTTGATACTTTTCTTTGTCTTGCGTTATTGTAAACTTTAATGTCTTTAGGTTTAAAACTTTTGGTCAGACAGAAAGAAATTTGAAGACGTCAACTTGTGCTCCAAGAAATTATGAATTTTACTGTTTTCTGTTCATAGACCAGCTTAGTTGCGAAAATAATCGTTGGATGTATCGATAGTTGCAGCACTTGATAAAACTACATGTAGTGCCTATTTATCAAAAATCAAAATCAAACTTAGAATCAAAGGGTCACTGATGCACCGCGAGGATGTGATGTACGCAGGCCAAAGAAATCAACTGTCTAAAGAAAATCTTTGTGTTTTCTTGTTTATTTATCAAATGCAAGCAAACAAAAAAACTAAGAGTCTCTCTGCTCTGGTAAAGAACAACAGACCTGCCCAGGTGCATGCTGGTCCTACACCTGCCTCCCTACCTGTAGCTGCAACCTGAGGTATTTTAATTTTGAGGTACTTGTACTTTACTTCAGTATTTCCATGTGATGCTACTTTCTACATTTCAGAGGGAAATATCGTACTTTCTACTCCACTACATTTATTTGACAGCTTTAGTTACTTTTCAGATGAAGATTTGACACAATGGATAATATAACAAGCTTTTACAATACAACACATTGTTAAAGATGAAACCAGTGGTTTCCAACCTTTTTGGCTTTTGATGTCTTACAAAAAGCAGTGTGTAGTCGGGGTCACATTTCACATGTCTATGAGTTGTTAACAGCTCCACCAAATAGTGATTTTTCCCTCTAAACTTCTCACATGCTTTCATTTCAATAAATGTTCAAATGATCCAATATTTCAGCAAAAATCAAAGATTAGAGAAAAAGTCCAAAAACTGAAAACAGATTTGTGTATCAGAACTTTGTTTTTTCTTCTTTCCTCTCCCATTAATCATCTCACCACCCCTCAGATTTATCTGCTGACCCTTTGGAGGGGCCCCGACCCCTAGATTGGGAACCAGTGGACTAAACTAGCTAACTGTATATAAAGTAGTGTAAACTAGCTCCACCTCCAGCAGCTACAACAGTAACATGCTGCTCTAACACTGATGCTTCACTATTAATAATCTAATGATGTCATATATAATAATATATCAGTCAGAGGGACCAAACCACTACTTTTACTGCAATACTTTAACTACATCAAGCTCATAATACTTATGTACTTTTACTGTAGTAGGATTTTTCATGCAGGACTTTTACTTGTAATGGAGTATTTTTACACTGTAGTATTGGTACTTTTACTTAAGTAAATGATCTGAATACTTCTTCCACCACTGATAAAACAACAGACACTTTTCATTGCACAAAATAAAAGCACACAATTCCCCCAAACGTCAAACCAAGGCAGATTTTATTTTGAAAACAGGAAAAGCTGTGTTTTATTGTGTTGTGCTTGACAGCAGCACCATCATAAAGCGGGATCAGCTGATGGGAACTGACTCACCACTTCCCGGACAGCATGTAGCCTCCTCGAGCTGCGTCCAGTGAAGAAGAAGAAGAAAAAGACGAAGAAAAACACTGAACTGGATTTTTACTTTATTCACTTTAATAGAATCTGATTCTACTGAGGAAGATCCTCAGAGCTGCTCCGCTGGTTCAGGTAGGAAATAAAAACACTGAAATGCCAGAAGTTTCATCAAAGTTTCCACCTTTTACGGGAATCACATGCGGCGTTTCTTCCCACTGCTTTAAGATTTCCTTCACTTCTTTCCTGTTCTGTTGTTTGGATCAGTGATGATGAATTTGTTGATTGGCTGTGAAAGAAAAAGCGAGCAGATTGTTAATTCACACAGTTCTGTTAGAAAATCCAGTTTGGTTCAGTCAGAAGGTAAAAATAAGCAGAAATACTTTCACACTTATCAAAACAGGAGTAATTTTTACTGATATAAATAAAAACATGTACATTGTGTTGGTGGAAAGTAACTAAGTACTGTACTCAAG
Organism: Thunnus maccoyii; assembly: GCF_910596095.1. Classification (NCBI taxonomy): domain Eukaryota; kingdom Metazoa; phylum Chordata; class Actinopteri; order Scombriformes; family Scombridae; genus Thunnus; species Thunnus maccoyii. Next base: position 2,281,849 of record NC_056542.1, on the reverse strand, counting down.
TGCAATTTTCATCCAGAATACTTTAACAGAAATTAAGATAATTTTACTAATCAGTGTAGCTCTTAAACCATTACACAATAACACATGAAATGGACTTCAGTCTGATCTAAATCACACCGCAAACAGAGTCTTTTCTGTCCAGGGAGTCATTAAATCTGCCCCTTTATGTAGCTGATGGTAAATTCTGCTTCACATGAGGCTTCACACTGTTTTTCATCAGACAATATGTTCTTAATTTAGGTTTGTAATTTCAGGTTAAGTTTGCACATCAGGAGCAATTTTGAGCTCGGCATCATGAATATTACACTGTAATTAAATAAAACCAAGTAAAAAGAGAATCAATCATATAAAATGAGGAATTCAACTCATTAATCAGGACGGGGTGTTCGTGCAAAATGTCCCAATTATAAAATTGTTCTAGTGAGCTTCTGTTCAGGCATGTTCACAAGTCTGTTGCAAAGTTTAATCATCTCACAGTTACATCTGACATTTCCATCCCATAACACCACTAATGGCCCAAACTGATGAGGGTTTATGAACTCCCAAAATCGATCAAATAGCACATGAATGTACTGTGTGACAATTCACATGTTCATGGAACCAGACCGTGCAGCATATAGGGTCATGGAGGATTTATGAAGCTGATATCTGATGTCGTCGATATGTTTGATGTCGTTTGTTTGAGTTATGAAGAAGGAGTTTGACCATGTAAGTGCTACTCCTTATCAGACATGTAATATTTATTTATGTTGTTTATGAGAATTTGCAGTTAACTGTTCTTTTTTTTATCCTTGTTTTATTTTTTACTTATTTGTTACATGTTCGAAATAAACATAAACATTTGTGATATTTACCGGACAAAACAGTGATAACTGCATGTTATGCACTCTATAAGCACTATGGCTGACTGTAGGGTTGAGATGATCAGTCCATTAAGTTGTTATTTGATGGAAAGAAAAATAATCAGGTTTATTTTGGTAGTTTATCGTTTCAATCATTTTTAAAGCAAAGATAGTGTGAAAAATGTCAGATATTCTCTAGTTCCACCCCCTCAAACATGAGGATTTGCTGCTTTTTCTTTATCTATGGGACAGTGCATTTTTGACTGTGTTGTATTTTATTTCTGTCTGACAGACTCTGGTCTCCATGTGAATCCATGGCGGGTGTTTGAGAGCTCGTCCTCCGCCGCCTGACTCACAGGAGACAGAAGAAGTGCAGATAAACCAGATTTAACATGTCTGTCGTGGGAAGAGTTTCCTCCTCCGTCCTCCTGTCTCCCAGGAGGGAAACGGTGGCGCTGCAGACCAACCCGGCCGACATCCCAGCAATGGAGATCAAACTGGGAGCGCTGGTGGTCCTGCTGTCCGTCACACTGCTGTTCGGCTTCGCTCCTCTCTGCATTGTCCGGGGGGCGGGTCGCTGCAGCGTCGACCCAGGTAAGGAGTCTGGATATGTCCCTCTGATCTGTATTGTAGCTCTGACGCTGCAGTCTGCACACAGCAGGTGTCAGTTCAATCGATTTACCCAAGTACTGCACTTAAGTACATTGTTGAAGTACTTGTACTTTACTTGAGTATTTCCGTGTGATGCTACTTTCTACATTTCAGAGGGAAATATTGTACTTTCTACTCCACTACATTTATTTGACAGCTTTAGTTACTTTTCAGATGAAGATTTGACACAATGGATAATATAACAAGCTTTTAAAATACAACACATTGTTAAAGATGAAACCAGTGGTTTCCAACCTTTTTGTCTTTTGACGTCTCACAAAAAGCAGTGTGTAGTCGGGGTCACATTTCACATGTCTGAGTTGTTAACAGCTCCACCAAATAGTGATTTTTCCCTCTAAACTTCTCACATGCTTTCATTTCAATAAATGTTCAAATGATCCAATATTTCAGCAAAAATCAAAGATTAGAGAAAAAGTCCAAAAACTGAAAACAGATTTGTGTATCAGAACTTTGTTTTTTCTTCTTTCCTCTCCCATTAATCATCTCACCACCCCTCAGATTTATCTGCTGACCCTTTGGAGGGGCCCGACCCCTAGGTTGGGAACCAGTGGACTAAACTAGCTAACTGTATATAAAGTAGTGTAAACTAGCTCCACCTCCAGCAGCTACAACAGTAACATGCTGCTCTAACACTGATGCTTCACTATTAATAATCTAATGATGTCATATATAATAATATATCAGTCAGAGGGACCAAACCACTACTTTTACTGCAATACTTTAACTACATAATACTTATAACTACATAATGCTCATAATACTTATGCACTTTTACTGAAGTAGGATTTTTTTTTTCAGGACCTTTACTTGTAATGGAGTATATTGACATTGCCGTATTGGTACTTTTTACTTAAGTAAAGGATCTGAATACTTCTTCTACCTCTGGTTCTTGGTGTTGCAGAGTTGCGGCGCAGGCTGCTGAGTTTGATCAGCTGTTTTGCTGGAGGAGTTTTCTTGGCCACCTGCCTGCTGGACCTGCTGCCAGATTACCTGCAGGGCATCAACGAGGCCTTCAGCAACGCAGGAATCACAGTAAGATCTCACAAATGCATATTATTTTATTCTGGATATAAAAATCCTAAACCATCTGTCACCACAGAGTCAAATGTTTCTAGACACTACTGCAATGTATTTTCAGTTTGAACACTCAGCATTTTTCAGCTGACTCTCAGAGAGACTTCCTTCATCCAGTATATGAAGCTGAGAGTCAGACGTCACTGACAGTGGATTACCAACCAGGTGCCCCAGCAGCCTCAGATTCACCTCATGTCAGTCGGTTTTTGGAAATAATTGCAGATTTGTTTGGGAATTTGCAAGACTAATGTACAATATCAGCTGAGATAGGTCCTTCATTATTATCTCCCAGAGTCCAGTGTGACATCTTAAAATGTCTTGTCCTACCAACAATCCAAACAAATTCAATTCAATTCATATGACACAAAACTGAGAAAAGCAGCAAATCTTCACATTTTAGAAGCTTGAGCCAGCAAATTTTTTATATTTTTGCATGAAAAATGACTGAAACGATTGACTATCGAATATGCAGTGTCAACGAATCATTTCAGCTCTAGTGTTGATGATATGCAGTTCGGTGTGGGTGTGTATATACAAGGTTGCACAATCGAAACAACTTGTCGTTCATAGTATTTTAGGTATCAGATCGCTTGTTTCTCAAATGTGATAAAGTCATAGTGAACACTTTAATCTGTGATCATGTTCATGATCATAAGTTGCATTTCGAGCCATTTAATTTGCTCCTTAGTCCAATTGTTAAGTTTCACCACAAAGTTATATGTTTTTATCATGTGCTCAGAAACTTAAAGGATGGGTTCACAATTTTCAAGTCTGTTTTAAAACAGTCAGGAGCCCAAATGAACAGTGAAACCTGTTTTTCTTGCTGTAATCATTCCTCCTGTTCATACTGACCATTAGAAGATCCCTTCACAATGACCTTACAATGGAAGTGATGGAGGACAAAACCCACAGTCCTCCTTCTGTGCAGAAATGTATTTAAAAGTTTATCTGAAGCTAATATGAAGCTTCAGTGTCCAAATGAGTCAAATCAAGTAGATATCTTTCAACGTTACAGTCTTTTTAGTGCCAAAGTTCCTCTTTTTGTTACTATACTTCCACCTGCAGCTCAACAGGGAAACACTGTCCGAGGAAACACAAAGAGGGAATTTGATGCTAAAAAGACTGTAAATGTGTCAGATATCCACTTGATATGACTAACTCAGACTGATGAAGCTGAATAGAAGCTTCACATCAACTTTTAAATGACTGTGTGGACACACTGTGGATTTTGGCCTCCATCACTTCCATTGAAAGCACATTTGAAGGATCTTTTAATATCCAGTATGAACAGGAGGAATGATTACAGCGAGGAAAACCTCTTTCACTGTGTATTTTCAAACTGTGAAACTACCCTGTCAATGTGATTATAAAGATGATACAGAGAAATAATTTAGTCTTTGTTTATATTTTTCATCCAAATGTGAATAAATGTGATTTCTTATGTGGAGTGAAACTGTGTTTAAACGGCTTGAGACTGTCAGATTTTTTAGGAGGAGGGCAACTGAAGGTCAGTGCTAAAAAAGACTCTGCTGGGAAGTGTGTGTGGGTCTGTGTGTGTGTGTGTGGGGGGGGGAGGTGGGGGGGGCAGTTTAACGGGAATCACTCTCCTTCCTCACAAGTACTATTGAATTAACGTCCAGCTGCTACAACAACCAAAAAGTTAGACTGTGTGTTTGATGTGTTTTTATTCTCTCTTCCAGCACTCAGCACTCATTTTTCCAACTGAATTTATGTTGTTTTTTTATTTCTTTTTTATGGCTCAAGGAGCAGTTCAGGTCTTAAATCTCCACTAATCAATACTTGTGGTATTGGCACTAAATTGGAAATGAAAGGTGTCACTCAGAGAATTCTCACCAACTCGGTTGAGCTTTTTTTCTCATTAAAACGAAGATGTTTCAGGTTCTAATGAGAAATGTAAAGTCACATTTTTCACTAAAGGAGGCTTTTCTGTGCTGCTGTAGTTTTGCTTTTTGACAAAGTCTGATTGTTATATGCTCTTCAAAAACATATGATGGAAAAAGGAATGCATATTAATTGGAAAAATGATAATAAAAAGCCAAGTGACGATAGTTTGCTGACATATTCGCCCTGCAAGAAACTGTTCTTTTACTATTCCCAGAGCTACAAACCTCCTTATATCCTGTACTTGTGATGTGTGTTCATATTGTTGGGCAATAAGACAACACATGAGTAAAAATGGACTGTTTCTTTTTGTCAGGGTTTTTTCTTCATTCTTATCTGTGATCTGAATCTTCTCCACATCCGCTGGTTTAACTCTTCAGCAGTTTTGTCATCCTGTGTTGACAGAGGTGGTGACAGCAGATCAGTCTCTGCAAATTTACAGACATTTGAGTTGTAAATTCATAAAACCACAATTTACTATTTTATATTTTTCCATATTTCAGAAAGTGACACTGAAGAATGTTTTACAGCTTATGGTGAATCATAACTTAAGTTGTATTTTTCATTACATACTTATAATTTAAGTTAAACAAATATAATAAAAAAAACATTTGTATATTATAATAATATAAATTGATATGTATGTAGAACTTTTCAAAAACAAGGTTGCAAAGTGCTTCACAGACAAAATCAGAAAATACAAAATGCTATTACAGAATAGAATAAACACAGTGAAATCCAGAAATACAATAAAAATAAATAACAAGCTTTAAAAATTGCATAAAAACGAGAATAAAAAAGATTAATTAAAAGCCAATTTATTTAAAAAGTCTTTGATGTGAAATGTATAATATTTCTTAAAATTTCAAAATTTCCATCTGACTTTAGTTTCTGCATCAGAATAGCTGACTGACACTTCAACCCCTTTCGCAGTTTATAATTTTAGTGACACTTGCCTCTATCAGTCCCTGTATTTCAATATCAATATTTTAATTCCAATATTTCATACAAATATTAATTTGTATGAAATATTGGAATTTATTATTTCAGCTCCTTTCAGCACATTCACTTTAAGAACTGATACATGAGCTGCTTTTGAGCACTTCCATTTAACAGTCAATTAATTTTCTTTCAGTGCTTCTGTATCAAATACCATGTGAACAACACATGGAAACCTTAGCAACAACCTTAGCAACAAATGCAACATAACAGACGGATGTTTATGAGCATGTGTGACAAACTGATGTCAGCTCGTCGGCAAGGTAGAAAAAAACGTTGCATTTCTACATACATTCACTTCAAGTTTTGAAACTTTGATCATGTTTAACATCCTATAGCAGAGCAGGATATAAGTAACAGAAAACCAGTAAAAGCTGTCCCCCAAACTTAAAGAAGTTTCTGTAGAAACTAGAAACACAGACTCTCCAGGCAGCTGTTTAATTTACCTGGACTAAACTGTGTTCGTCTCTCCTTGCAGCTGCAGTTCCCTCTGCCTGAGTTCATCATGGCGATGGGCTTCTTCCTGGTCCTCGTCCTTGAGCAGATCGTCCTGGCCTTCAAGGACCAATTGTCTTTGCACCTGGAGGAGCACCGGGCTCTGCTGGTGGACTCCAGTGTCCAGCATCACTCCCATCATCGCCGCCATGGGTCGGAGGAGTCGGACGGTGGCCACTTCCATGTGGACTTTGGCTCCCAATCCGCCCTGCGTGCATTCATCCTGGTCTTCTCGCTGTCTCTCCACTCAGTGTTCGAGGGTTTGGCGGTGGGGCTGCTGGAGGAGGGGAAGGAGGTGCTGGAGATCTGCCTGGCATTGATGATCCACAAAAGCATCATCTCCTTCAGCCTGGCCTTCAAGCTGTGCCAGGGCCGGCTGCGGCGGTCGGTGGTGGCCGGCTGCCTGCTGCTGTTTGCCGTCATGTCCCCATTGGGTATCGGCCTGGGCGTCGGCCTCACTGAGACCAAGGCATCCTCGCAGCACCAGCTGGCTTGCTCCACGCTGGAGGGGCTGGCGGCAGGAACCTTCATCTACATTACCTTCATGGAGATCCTGCCACACGAGCTCAGCCACGGCAGGAACCGCATCCCCAAGGTGGCCATGCTACTGGTGGGCTTCGCCGTGGTCACCGCTGTGCTCTTCATTAAACTGTAACCATGGCAACATGGACCCTTGGCAAGAGAGACTTCTTGACAAGAGTTCACATGTTCAGTATCTGCAACAGCCATCAGATGCTACACCTCAGTGTGTCTGGTTACAAACTACATTCGGAATATGTGTGAAAGAAGCCCTTTGTAGATCTAAAAATGCAAACTTTATTTCTTTTTAAACTATCATCATGCAAGTTTTGTTTGTTTTAAGGGCGCAAAATACCAGGTTTTAAAACAGATTTTCCATTCAGTCCAATGGAATCACAGTGATGAGTAGATTTGTTTGTGGCATGATGTAAATCAATGTAGATTTTTGGCATTGAGTTAAATTTTGGTAAAACTTTGACCCATTAATTTGCGCCGTTGACCAATAGCAAGCCATCTTGACAGTGCTGTCCTTCGAGGATACAGAGTCCAAAATGGAGGAAGCTATCGTAGCTTATTGGCTGTGTTGCACAACTCACTTTTATATAACCCCCTCTGTCAGAGTTAAACTGCTCCACTAAAGGTTTGCAGACAGTTATGAGAACAGGAGTCGATGGTACATATTCGTCTTTTGCATAAAGATATTGTGTTATTGGTAAAGTTGTGAAGTTAATTGCTAGAAATTATTTTCCCTTTAGCAACAGAGCTAAGCTAACAAGTTTCTTAACTGACTGTTAGCTTGTTAGCAGTTAGCTCACAAGGCACAGCAGTTGACCAGCTAGCCCGAACTAGCCTTTGGTGATGTAGTCACTACATCACGAAGCTTCTGGCTCCACCTGTTTCACAGGGACAAGCAAATGTCACTTCGTGGTGTGACCACCTTTCTTTTGAGTATCAATGTCTCAGCCCCTGTTTGAGGGTAAAGTAATTTTAGAAATTTATAATGTAGTACAAAGTCAAGAGGTTGTGATATGTAGCACAACAAGCCAGTATTCCTGCACATGCTCAGTGGCATTTTCCTTACACTGAACTACTCTCCAGAGACTGAAAACATGATCACTGTTATTAGTCTTTGGAGCCGTTTCTAAATAGACTAAAGTGACCAAACTCTTCATTATGAAGGAACATGTCACCCAGTGCAGCGGTGTGGCTCAATGATGGGTTTTTAATAGTTTCTGGACAACAATGGAGGAATAAGATATATCAGGCTTTGGATACACACACAATACTCTGTTAGTGGATCAGTTCATTGTTGGTTTGGATCCAAACATGAGATTTGTTGACCAGAAGAAAAATAGTGAACATTGCCAGCCTTACGCTTTAAGTTTAAGTTCTTTGTACATATGTTTTGAACATAATCCAGGCACTTTTTACCATTTGCCAATGCAACGTATTTGGGAGAAAACTTTTGTAATATATTAGTGTAATTTCCAGGAGCCAGGGTTGCAAGGTGTACAAAACCCAAAACAGAGAGAAGCAGCAAATATTTCATTTTGTGCTTCGATTTCAGTGATTATAACTACAGTAATCCTGCTTAACTTTTGCTTTTACTGCCTAAAGCCTTAATTTTGTTTTCTTTCCTGTATTCTGGCGCTTTCACTGTCACATGGAACATGACTGGACCTATTTGTCACTATTGGTCGCCCCCCAAACATGTCAAACCTCTGACTGATTATTGTTAAGCATCCAATGTACAGTAGATTTGTAGAATATGAGGGGTTTTTTTCCGAGATAACCACTTGCAAAACTGACAGCTTCAATATGACATTTGATGACTTTCTGTGTGTCAACAATCATCTCACATGATCACAGTCAAACTGAATATTAACAAATCTATCCACAACACCTGATGTCATGTGATGTGACATATTTTTAATCATCTCCAGCTAATCATTCCAAAAACAGCAAAGAATCTGCTACTCAAACCAAAAATTACAGTTTGCAGCCATGAAAACAGATGTGAGGAATATATGATTCGCTTTTTTCTTCAGATGAACAGGCCGAAACAGAAAACACTTTCCTCCTTTTACTGTTGTTGAAAAGAAGTATTTTATTTAGCGAAGGCTCTGCAGAGAAACGCTGTGCTGAACAAACACAATAGGCTGCTTGTTGTTAACATAGTTCAGTCAGAGAGAATTTACTACAGGGCTCAACACTGAAATGTCAGCGCTGGCGGGAAGAAGAGCAGATCTGGTTTATTTTTGACTTTCATTCACCTTATTTAACTGGATTTTATGAGCTGAAGAAAATGAGCTGTTGATGTGATGACAGTGATGTTTTAGACAATGGCACTTGGAAATGTATTTTTGTAATTATAACACCACAGTCATGACCATTTTGAATCATTGTGTTGAATGTATGAAATACAGTATGTGTTAGATTTTGTGACAATACATGACATAAAACAGATTTTCAGATCATACCATGACTGACCTCAATTTATTGGTTTCAAATAAAGTTTTGATGTCCTTTTGATAAGATTTCTAAAAACAAAAATTACAATTGTATTTCTTAATCTTTTTTGATACACATCTTTTATAAATCAATATGAAAAATTCTTGATCTTGGAAACTGTAGTGATTTTTTATTTGTTTGTTGTTTTTTTTAAATTATGAACGTGATTTTTTTAAAATGGTTACTGCTTAAGTGTTGCTACTTGTTGTTTTAATAATAATAATAATAATGATAATAACAACCATTTATTTATATAGCACCTTCCATATGCAAAATTCAGCTTTACAAATTAAAAAAATTCTCTTAAAGAGAAACCAGTATATCCAGGAAACGGTGGATCCTCAATTCCCATGATGCAACTGGAGAGCATATTTTCTTTAGACCCTTCCTGCCTGGTAAACATCATGGATGCATAAAGAGAACTGGATTAAGTGTTGGAGGCAGGGCCCTGTTCATTCCTATGAAAGTTGCTAAGTGGCACATGGAGCCAAAAAAGCCACTTCCCGCTGTAAAGAAATGACCCAGATGTTGCTTACGCTTCCTGATCATTGAGCTCATAGAGCATGTGCACTAGAGACTTCTGCCGGCCGAGCCAGCTCACTTCCGGTTTAATCCTCCACTAACTTGAACCGGGATACAATAATTCAAACATGTGCCTCTTCTAGACTTTGCAGGCATTGTGACACTCAAATAAACGTATCTACCGTTTTACAACCACTCCTTTTCACATGATTGTGTGCGGGAAAAAGTCTTTTTGGGCCCAATAGCGTCACATGACGGACCCAGAAGCTGGAATTACATGGTTTGGCCATGTCATTACCCAATCCATGCCAGCTGCCCGATCTGTTCTGCACATGTGCAAAATGCTACATAAGGTGGGGTGGGTGGAGGGGGGTGATCCAGTGCTTCATAACTTCAGCAGAAACAGTGGGGCCCCTTGAGCCCAACCACCATGGCAGACAATTAATCAGTTAGACTTCATGAAAACTGCCGGTGCTCCACTTAACAGCAGAGCGAGAGTGGTTTGGGAGGGGGTAGCAGCTCAACCTTGAGACCTTGGACGCTACGCTTATGTAAAAATGCCAACCCACCATCACAAGCCAAGACACAGTTATTTACTGTGCCCAAGCATGCACGACATGCTTTAGCCAAGTAGAACGTGTTCCTGGATCAACATCACATTGCGGTCCTGGATCAACATTGTGATCAACCAATCACAGCCCTCTGACATCATCAGTGTGCTGCTCCTGTCATTCTCTCAAAATTTCTTTTTGGCCCCAAAGACAGTTGTGCTTCTTTGCTTCAGAGGTAAGCTAAGTTTTCCTAATTGAATTTATTAATTTATTAATAGTCAGAAAACTCAGCAAAATCCTTAACTGCATGTCTTTAAGTCACTAATATTTAATATTTATCCTTACAGACTAGTACCTACCTAGAGCTGTGGCTGTATGAGCTACTAGCAAATTAAGCTAGAATATTGTTCACTAACAATAAAGGGTAAATCCCTACTGTTGCTGTGGTCAGAATAATTCATCAATAAAATGAACAGGAACATTGTAGTTTTTCTGGAGACAACTTATGATGTGAACTACCCCTGTTGGTGGCTAGTTACACAATACTTATTCATAAGAGAAATTGTCTCTGAGGCCAAAAAGAAATTTTGAGAGAACGACAGGAGCAGCACACTGATGATGTCAGAGGGCTGTGATTGGTTGATCGCAATGTTGATCCAGGAACATGATCTACTTGGCTAAATCACGTTGTGCGACCAAGCACAGTTGCACCTTCTTGAGATGACTTTAAACCTGACAGTTCAGTTATCTTGACTTTTCTCTGACTGCCGCAGCTACAGAGAGAGAAACAGAACATTAAGGAGAGAAGGAAAATACATATAATGGAGTTATAGGTTTGGAAAAACACACTCACTGTCAGTATATCTTTGTTAATGATTGCTGATCTGTGATTGCACTTGTTCTTTGCACTCGTTGAGCATTTCCTCTCTCTCACCACACACACACACACACACGACTGACATTACAGAGGAAGTGGGAGGGAGCAAACTGGGAGGAACATTGGGTGCATCCCAAGTCTCTTAAATTGCATCCACGTTTCCCTCACTTGCGTCTTTTCCTTGCGTCTTAGTCCCTCCCACCTTGGATGCAAGGAGAGACGCAAGGAAACCAAGCGAGGAGAGAGGGAACGAGGAAATTTGTTTTAAGAGACATGAGACGTCCTCTCCTCTGAAGCGTCATGTGAAGCGACGTCCGTTTTTGATAACGACAGCTGATCACAGCTGGATCAGCTGTTCACAGCTGGATCAGCTGTTCACAGCTGGATCAGCTGTTAGTCGGCTTTAACAGCTGTAGAAACCATTTCTACTTGCAGAATGCGTTTATACTATTTATTGATCATTTCCATCTGTATTTTTGATAACCCTGATAGTGAATTCATCATTCAGTAACCCAGAATATGATCAGGGTGTCTTCTGAACACTGAAAAATATGTATTTGGCTAAATGTTTCAGGGCAAATGGAAATGATGTAACTCATATCAAACTCGACACTCAGGAATTTTCAGCCTCACATGTCACTGAATGGAAATGACGATAAATTATGTAAAATATAAATGTGTTTAACTGTTATTATGGATAAAGTTAAAGTCAGGAAGAGTCTGTCTGTCAGCAAGAAACAGTTTAATGGAGGAAATAACATCATGAAAAAAAATCTTTCTAATAAATGAAGAAAGTTGTTTATGGTTCTTTTGTTGATCAGACCGACAATTAACAGATTTTTAACTATATGATGAATATATAAATAAACATAAAACTTGGGAATGATACACTTAAATTTAATCTGTAATCTGTCTCCACTTTGGTATGAAACTGCAGTGATGTATCAGATCAGTCTGATCAGCTGCAGCGTCCAATCAATAACTGATATCCAATAAGGGGGCGTGTCGGCCGGTAAAAGACTTCCGTGAAGTCTGCTCTCATGTTTCCTCGCTCCTCGCTCCTCCGAGCAAAATAAGAAACTTGGGACGCTCGTCAAAATGGCGCATCAGGAACAACTTCCGGCTCAGACGAGGAGCGAGGAGCCATAAAATAAGAGACTTGAGACGCACCCATTGAAAGTGAAAGTTTCCCGTCTTGTTCAGACTCCATTTTAAAGTCAACAGAGCAGAAGGAGGAAAACAGCAAGTCTGAGGCAGGGTGAGTGTTAATATTAGGGCTGCAAATAATGATTACTGTCATTATTGATCAAAAACCTCTTTTCTTTTCCTGGTTTCTGTGTCCTCACAGCGATGTAACGTGACACACTGGTTCAATCAAAGTAGAGAGGAGTCATGCCTGGGACATACTGGATGCGTGAACCTCAGCAGTGCGTGTGCGTCGCTGAACTGCTGCGTCTCGCACGCTTGCAGCGTCCATATAGGAAGCGTGTCTGCTGCGGCGCCTCTGCCACTGGCAGCCCTATCTTCGTATCGTGTTCCCTGTCTATTTCTGCTGAGAACCGCGCGCATCACGCGGAGAAAATAGGCAGGACCTCTGCTGTGTCTCAAATCACATACTTCTGTACTTACACTTAACAATTTGAGTGCATAAGTGTGTTCACACTAAGTATGTAAAAATGCAGTGCACTGTGAGTACCCAGGTGGTGCACTCAAAACGGTCAAAAAGTTGAGTATGGAACTATGGCATAGAACAATATTTCTCGCCCTCAATGGTCGCCATCTTGGCTACGTAGCGGAAGGGGAGGGACCACTTTTCAAACTGGAAATGGCGGCCGAGTACACGTAACAACGGCGAGCATCGCCGCTGAAATGAAAAGAAAGAGGTTCCGCGACGCACACGCGCTGCTCACGCATCCAGTGTGTCCCAAGCGTCATAAAGAACGACACACATGTTTATCTGAAGACTGTTTCTTGCATTTAAACCAGAGTCAAAGTTTATCTTTGTGATGGCTAGATGTAGTTAAATTTAAAGTTAATGTAAACTAATAAGAAGCTGCTAACTTGAGAGGTAGAACTGGGTGTATTATTTGTGTGTCTCCAGTGTTACTGGTTTACCTCTCAGACTCCACAAGATGAGTGATTTGGAGGAAGAGGAGGATGGAGCAGACTCTCTAACATCCAGCCTTCTGTCTATAGAGATTGACCGGTCTGTAGATGATCCTCCAGGCTTCAGTAATGAACCTGTACCCTCAGACACAAAGTAAGAGACTGTTTCTACTGTTAACTGACTTGAAAATTATTCCGTTTTTAAATGTCATTTCATTAACTGCATTATTTCTTCATTTATAGCTTTAGTTTTGTAGAAAGAGTGCTTGATTGCTGATCTTAAATGTTTATTAGTTGCTTCAACCAATATTTAATATGATTTCAGTAGCAGAGAACAGATTGTTTTGTTTGCTTTCTAAGATAAAATCCAAACTTTTCACACCAAATATTTGGGACAAATCTTCCCCAGTAATGGATTACATATGGGATGGTGATGATGTCTTTCTGAAAGAAGGATCTGATCCTTCTGTTCTTGGTTGAAGGGCTGGATAAAAAACACATTTTTCCTACTATGGTGTTATTCAAAGTTAAGAGACAAGGAAAAAGAGGTGGTTCAGTGTTACCCTAAAATAACATAATCACACTTTTGGAAATGGCATCCATTACAATAGCAAATTGTTTTGGGGCAACTGTGATACTGTAAATAGATACAAATTCAGAATAATTCATTAGAAGAACTTCTGAATTACATCGATTCGGGAAAAATATAAATTTGTTTTTGCATAGTCTGTCACAGTTATTCCAAATGAGATATTTATGTGGAGAGAAACAGTGCTTGTAAATAAGAGACCAAGCTAAAAGCATTTGTTTGTGGAAATTGGCTAATCTGCATGGTAATTATTCAATATTGTAGTTGGACCTAAGTAAGAAAGGAAGATCACCTAATTTAGAGAATATATAATTTGGAATAAAGTTCCAAATGGATTCTGGGTCATAGCAAAATGTTTTGATCTAGTTGATTGAGAAGGTGCAGGGAATGTGAACTGTGAAGAGAATTGAGGTGAGGAACATGTTAAAGGAAAAAGTTGAACAAGGAGTTAAAACTAACTGGACAATCAGCTGTTTGTTCCTGTTTTATGCAAATAGTCGATGAATTTGAGATAAAAGTTCTGACAACGAAACTGAAGCCAAACTTATTTTAGGAAATCAGTTGTTAACAAGATTTATCCTGATAAACTTTGGATTTTTGAAATTTGATTGACAGATAGGCCTATTACATTTATTATTGATTTATATTAAATAAAATAAAGAGTAAACAGGTTAGAATATTTTCTTTTGTCTGTCTATCATTCAGTTGGCTACAGAGTGTATTATTGTTGTTACAAGAGAATGAACAGGATTTTCAGTTATTATATGTTATGAATTTATGTTTGAAGCATATGAACGAATTATTTTAATTTCTATGAGTTTACATTCGTTCTCAGGGCATTAATATTAGAATCACTGTCTGCTTGTTAATTGATCAAATTATTTGATCACATCAGGCTGCTGCTAGTGTTCATGGGTCCGCTATGTTTCGGTCCATACAGGTTGGTTCTCTGCTTTTTGAAAATTAAGTTATGCACATTGGCTTTGGGCATGTTTTCCATGGGTCCACTGTGGGTTGGGTCCAGCATTTTGGACATTTGGCATTTTCAAACCCCACACTTCTCAAACATGTAGATGTTACAGACTCTTCCACTTTCCACTTTGCATCTGTGGATAAAATATTATGGAAATACAGTGGAACAAAATAATGAACTACCTTCCATTCAGCTGTAATCTTAAACAGATCTTCATGTACATGTTAACCAGATACAGAGACAGGGCTGGTAATGGTATTTGATTTTCCAGTCAAAAAATCAAAAGTAGTAGCAGATAACTCAGGGTGATATTTACTAAGGGTTTAGTAACAGTCAAATGTTGTTTGTCCTTGTTTACTAAAGGACTGCACCAGGGTTTTGTGCAGGTAAAACAGAAGAAAATTGAGTGTTTGGTCTCCTGCAATACAGAATGTGTCTTAACGTGTTCTTGTTCAAAGGCACAAAATATGGGAGGAGGTAATGGAAATGTATACAAACAGCCTGCTGCAGCTGATTTATTGCTCCAGACTGACCACTGCAGCAGAGAAAACTGAGTCTGACGTTTAATGTTTGGGAAAAGTATAATCTGTAAAACTGATCTCACACACACAGAGGGAGAGAGATTATAGCAGAAACAGAGAGAGAGACAAACACAAATGAAAAGATGCATTATGA
Organism: Thunnus maccoyii; assembly: GCF_910596095.1. Classification (NCBI taxonomy): domain Eukaryota; kingdom Metazoa; phylum Chordata; class Actinopteri; order Scombriformes; family Scombridae; genus Thunnus; species Thunnus maccoyii. Next base: position 2,266,542 of record NC_056542.1, on the reverse strand, counting down.
AGATATTTAGCAAAGCTCTCTGTTCAGCATCACAACACAAGACAAAAGAGCAGCAGTCTGTTATTTTTCACAAGTGGACTTTTCTGTTTTGCTCATTTGGCTCCTGCTTATTTTTCCTGACTTTTAATGTCTCATAGTAGCTTAAAGGAGCCATGTGGAGTTTTCTTGTTAACAGACAAAAACCATCTTAACATTGATTTACTTACAAAATGCATTGTGTCTATCCCTTCTTATGAAACATTTGCAAAGCCAATTTATGAAGCTAACATCTTAAATCCTGCTTTGTTGTGCCTAATTACTTTTGAAGCCTTGCAATTATAGTATCCATCCATTTTATTTAAAATTGAATGTCCTGAATTAATTTTTGATAGTTATAATAGGCTGTCACCCATGCCAATTTAATATTCATGTATTCATTCACTCAGTTTATCCATCAACCAGTACTTTTTTTATATCCATCTATATGATGCAAGTTACAGAAAAATATTTTCCAACTATTCATGACAGCAGATTCAAATGCTGTTCAGAAACATGCCATCTTTAATGATGCAGTAAACGGATACAGTGACTGAGAGTAAACGCCACTGCAGAAACAAGACAAACAACAAATAGTTGTATATTTCAGTATAGATGTAAACCTACTCAAATTAAAGCAAGGGCTTGGTACTTTAATGTAGAATCCATTATTTTATTTCAAATTGAATGTGTTGAAGCCCAGAGCCTGAAGAACACAAATGTGTAACTGTCCAAATACTGACAGTCTGGACTGTTTATGTAGGGAAAGAGCTGCATGCAACTTGTGAGCTGTCGGTTGGCCACCACTAATGTCACGTGACATAAAGAATGTGTTCATGTCCACAGAGAGAGGAACATGAGGGGTGTTTCTGTGGAGGAGCAGCTGTTCTGCTGTTCTTTGTGTCAGGACCTCCTGAAGGATGGAGTCTCTATTGGCTGTGGACACTTGTTCTGCAGACAGTGCATCACCTCATACTGGGACCAGTCTGCTTCATCAGGAGACTTCTCCTGTCCCCAGTGTGTAAAAAGTTCCAGAACAAGACCTGGACTGCAGACAGACAGTCAGACCAGCACTGTACAAAGTAAGACTGGAGATCTCTCTGCTGATGTCATCATCAGGAATCTACCTCCTCTATCCTACTGAAAATTTCTTTTTAATTATATTTTTTTCTTTCTTTCAGAAGATAGTGGTCCGGAGGAGGTTATAGATAAGTATAAGTTTTCACTGAGGAGGATATGTCAACATGTGACTGAAGGAATTGATGAAGCAGGAAGTGAAACCCTCCTCAACAGTATCTACACTAAGCTCTACATCACAGAGGCAACAAGTAAAGATGTTAATACCCAACATGAGAAATGGCGGTTTGAAACAGGTTCCAAGATGGAGACCCTCCACGACACTCAAATCAAGTGTCAGGACATCTTTAAAGCCTTACCTGACCAACAGAAATACATCAGAGTTGTTCTGATGAATGGCGTCGCTGGCGTTGGAAAAACTTTCTCAGTGCAGAAGTTCACTCTGGACTGGGCAGAGGGCTTGGAAAACCAAGATGTCAATCTGGTGATTCCGCTTTCGTTCAGGAAGCTGAACTTGATCAAAGATAAGCAGTACAGTCTCCTCATGCTGATCCATGTTTTCCATCCAACATTACAGAAGGTCACAGCAGAACAGCTCGATGACTATAAAGTTTTGTTCATCTTTGACGGCCTGGATGAAAGCAAACTTTTACTGGATTTCAACAGCAGGAAGGAGATCGTGTCTGATGTCACACAGAAGTCATCAGTCAACGTGTTGTTGACAAACCTCATCAAGGGGAATCTGCTTCCTTTTGCTCTCGTCTGGATAACTTCCCGACCTGCAGCCAATCAGATGCCTCGTACATGTGTTGACAGGGTAACAGAAGTACGAGGCTTCACTGACGTCCAGAAGGAGGAGTACTTCAGGAGGAGATTCAGTGATGAAGAGCAGGCCAGCAGAATCATCTCACACATCAAGACATCTGAGAGCCTCCACAATATGTGTCACATCCCAGTGTTGTGCTGCATCATTGCTACAGTTCTGGAGCGAATGTTGACTACAGACCAGAGAGGAGAGCTGCCCAAGACCCTGACTGACATGTACTCACACTTCCTGCTGGTTCAGACACAGAGGAAGAAACACAAGTATGATGAGGGACATGAGATGAGTCCACAGGTTCTGACAAAGAGGAAGAAGCACAAGTATGATGAGGGACATGAGACGAGGCCACAGGAGCTGATGGACGCTGACAAGGAAGTTCTACTGAAGCTGGGGAGACTGGCATTTGAACAACTGGAGAAAGGAAACGTCGAGTTCTACCAAAAAGACCTGGAGGAGTGTGGTCTTGATGTCAAAGAGGCCTCAGTGTTATCGGGATTTTGTACAGAGATCTTAAAAAGACAGAATGTGATCTTCCAAATAACAGTCTACTGCTTTGTTCATCTGAGCGTTCAGCAGTTTCTGGCTGCAGTCTACATGTACCACTGTTACACCAGCAGCAACACAGAGGTACTGAAGGCCTTCCTGGGAGAAGAGTACGAACTTAGGAAACCAGAACAAAAGTCTTCCCTCATGAAGATTACTGCTTTTTCCAGAAACAATGACCCATCTCTGGATGTCTTCTTGACGGCAGCCATTGAGAAATCTCTCAGAAGTGGAAATGGCCACCTGGACTTGTTTGTTCGATTCCTTTATGGCCTCTCTCTGGAGTCCAACCAGAGTCTCTTAGAAGGCCTCCTGGGTCGGACAGAGAACAGTCCAGAAATCATCCAGAGGCTCACCAACAACCTGAAGGAGATGGACATGTATGATATCTCTCCTGACAGAAGCATCAACATCTTCCACTGTCTGATGGAGATGAACATCTACTCAGTACATATGATTCAAAAGTTCCTGAAGTCAGAGAACAGATCAGAGAAAAAACTCTCTGAGATCCACTGCTCAGCTCTGGCCTACATGTTGCAGATGTCAGAGGAGGTTCTGGATGAGTTGAACCTGGGGGAGTACAACATATCACCTGAGGGACGACGGAGACTGATCCCAGCTGTGAGGAAGTGCAGAGAGGCTCGGTAAGTCCAGATGTGACTAACATCATAAATCAGTGTAGATTAGTAGTTTAGTTCTTCAAATATAAACAAAAATTATTATTATTATTATTATTATTATTAAAATAGTTGTTTATTGTAGAATGATGTCAGTTATATTTAGTCTCAGATGTTCTTGAACTGTTTGAAATACTGTGAGAGCAAGTAATGTTGATTTTCAGTCAGTTGTGTTTATAGCTGTTAATGAACACAGTTACTCTATTTCTTGTAATCATTAGATTTTACTGTTTTTCTTCTATTTATCTTCCTCTGGGTGGTGGAGGCATCATACAAACCTGGTTAAACAAATGAAGGACTGTAGAGGTTGTGGTTGAGGTTTTATCATGGCAGCATTTTATCACAACATATATCAGTATTTTACAGTTATCAGTGAATACAGTAAAGTCATTATTACATGAACAGGTTCTGCAAATACTATATAATCAGACATACAGGTAATACTTGATTTTATGCTACTTGTAGTGTTAAAAATAAGATCTGAATCATTTTCTAAAGGAGACTTCTGAAGTCAGAGAGAACTGTTTTCATGCAATTATTTCTATCCTTTTTTTTAATGGTTTCTGAGCCATTTCCTAGTGAACACGGCATGTTAGGGGAGGCCACACCCCCTTCTTAAAGATCAGAGATGAAAAAAACCCTCCTTGAAAAAAGAACACTTCTTTACATAAACAACATAAAACTCACTTTTATGAACTGGCTTTTGATTAGTTTTACTTCCTTTTCTTATCTGTTTCTCACTGTATTTATTCTATTTTGTAACAACCGTGAAAACAGTTTTCATGCCTTTACAGCACTTTCTAAACATGTTTTTGAAACGTGCTGTGGAGATGAAGGATTAGAATAATAACAATTATAATTATTATTATTTAATTTGAGTACGTTGCTATGCCATAATAGTTTGGTAGCACAAGCAGAGAATAGTCATCAGCCATCAGTAATGTCAGTTAAGGCTCAAACGCACTGAAAGCGATAATTGACGCTCCTATGGCGCACTGCAGGCATCAGATTTGAAATTCCAACCACAGAACCAACACAGGTTTTTCATTTTGTTCTTTGTATTAACGGCTGCATTAGTTGAATGTAATGAATGAATGAAAAGGAGAAATGCAGAGGAGGAAAATGAAACTGAAACTAAGAGCATCCATGTCCACAGAAAATCATCTTTTGACTGATTGATGGTTATTTATTTGTGCTTTAAAATGTAACTGCCGTAAAATAATCAGAATATAACGTTTTATTTCTCTCATGCAGCGGTTCACTACCGCTTGCTCTCCTTGCTTGACCACCACCGCGCTATCTCTCTCTTTTTTGGCTGCAGAGAAAACAGCTTTGGTCGCTGGGTCCGCATTTGACAAAAATTGAAACAAGGTCAGTGTAGGCTCATTAAGGCAGTTTGATGCGCCTCATAATGCTTCTAGTGCGTGTTCAGCCATTAAAAACAATCAGTGTACTTCAAAACGCACGTGTCAGACGCTTCCAGTGTGTTTAGGCCTTTACACAACTTATCTTAAGTTTGCTGACATTAATTGACATTAGCCTCTGTAAACTACTTTTCAAACGAGACAAAAACTGTCACTAAGAAACCTCTTATTGTGTTTAAGTGAGCAAGTGTATTTTATTGCTTAAGAATTCAACTTATATAGAACTTTTATTAACTATTTTAAAGAGGAAAGTCGTGTTACATAGTCTTGTTTAAGTCTTTCTTATAGTCTGTCACAGAAAGAAACTCTCAGGTGTTTTCTCTTTTGTTGCTGGATAGAAGAGTAGTAGCAGGAAATACACAGAGGTGTGATGAATATTTAAGACCAGAATTGTAAAATTCAGACTTTTTAAAGAGATCTTAAACACATCAGAGGTCAATGTTATGTTTGTTGAAAATAATTAAAACCTTTTTGGTTTGTTAATTGTATTTGTGTACTGAATCTGTCACATCCTGCCTGGACTTTGTTTTTCTGGACTTTTTGTGTTCTTTGGGGTTTCCTGTCTTTCACTTCTGTTAAGTCCTTCTGGTCATATGATTTTGCTTGTTATGATTTTGGTGGTGGGTTTAGAGGACTGCATTATTAGTTAGTTCATAGTGTTTTTTGTGCTTAAGTTTATGTAATTCTGGGATGGTTTTGATTTATGCGCATAAAACTTTAGACAGTCCTGAGTAACAAACTATTATCCAACCAGGACAGTAAACCACCAGTTATTATTGCGCTTCAATACGCACTTTGATATGGACTGAATGAATGAAGAGATAGAGGAACTTAGGGTTTGTTGAAGAAAACCTACCAGGTTACCAGGCTACCAGGTTAGCTTCAAAGAGTCAGTTACCATGGTAACTCACCCAGAGTTTAAGCTAGCTCTCTTTCTGGAACTGAAAACCCAGAGTTTCCCTCATCTCAGGGTTAACAATCTAGTTTAGTTTTCACTAAACCAGCTTTCTGGAATACATCTAGGTGTTTTAACAACCAGCAAATAACTTATCAAAGCCACAGTGGGCAACAACACAACCATTTCAGCGTCCACACAAACAACAAACAGCACAAAGTAAGAGCTACAAATCATCAGCAACAACACAGCAAAGAGTTAAATAACATTACCTGTTACACATAGAGAGCCATGGCGGGACATTTAACCAGCAGGAAAGAAACCGAACTGAGTGAAGAGACAAAGATGCAGAGAGACACAAAGAGAGGGTGTGTCTGATTCACGTTTTTGAAGCCCATGTTCTGTCTTTCACAGAAATGAAGTAGCATTAACTTACCTGCTCGCTTCTGCTCCTGTGCTGGTCTTTTTTGAATGTCCATTTTGGCTACTGCTATAAAAAAAAACTCGAGTCAAATGCGACTCTTCCTAACACTTGAGCATCACAGCTGATAGCCTGTCCTATGTAAAAAAAAAAAAAAAAGACATCAATCAGAGCACCATTAGCAACTCAGTGGGCAAGGAGTTCAAATGCATCAATAAGGGGAGACAGCCCAGTCTGGCTGTTTTTTTTTTTTTTTATGATTATGCTGAGTGTGCCAGTTTGAGATTTGGGTGGCACAGGAACACCTGGGCACACCGGTGGTTACACTGCTGTGTCAGGGTTTATGGCATACAGATTGTCCTTTTCAATTGACATGATGGCCAGATTGTTGAGCCTGTCCTGGCCCATGGTGCTCCTTAACCATGTGTGAAGATGGTGCAAGGCACTGAAGGAGCATTCACAGCTGCAGCTGCTGACTAGAATTGTCAGGGCCACTTGAAAGACAGTTTTCAGGGTGAGAAACATGTCTTCATCAAGCATTTGGAACACAGTGGCTGTGTCAGGGACTGTCTCTTTCTCCATCCTTCTCTTGATGAAACTTTTAGCCACCAGGAGTTCTTATGGCTTCAATTGAATCATGTAATGGATAGCAAGGCTTTTGAGGGCTTCTTCAGAAAGAAAGGTCTCTGTGGTTGGGTTGCAGGCTTGAATACCGGACATAAGCTCTTCTCCCACACCTGAAAACTGATGGTTGTGCTCCTACCATCCTGTCCAGGCACGGATAAAAAAGCTGATGTTTGAAATCATCTGAGGTGGTGATCATTTTGTTTTGGGAGAAATGAGAGAGGTAGGTGGTACTTGTAAAATGGGTCAAATTGTACCAAAATCAAAAGTACCAGTATGTCTGTGCACCTCTGTGACATAACAACATGGCAGTGATCGATGACATGACCGAGGCTTGCGGTGGCCTCTGCTAACACTAGCAAAATAGGCAATACAGTGCAACACTTAGCTGTGATAGCTTCGTTTTGTCATGTAAAGCAGACAGACAAAAGCAAATCTACAATCGTGAGTTTCTATTAGACACTAGAAACTGCTGTAGGAACCACCGACAAAGAGAGCTGAGCCAGCTAAGTGGGCTTGGCCTGCTATGCCGCATTAGTCCAGGCCTCACCTGGAGCCATTCTGAGGAGGAAGCCTTGTCAACGCTGGAACAGGATGCTGAAACAGGGAAAACGCGGATTAGCATTAGGTTAAGGGCTAACCCCATCAAACCGGCTGTTCCCACCATCGTGCTGGCAAATGTTCGCCACTTGGACAGCAAGATGGACTATATCAGCCTGTGGAGAGCCAATCAGCAAGGAGTAAGAGACTACTGCGTCTTGGTGTTCACAAAGACATGGATGACTGAAAAAATCTTGGACTCTGGAAAAGAGTTGCCTGGATGTCTACACAAAGAATTCATGGTGCTGTGATGCTAGGATGCGTTATAA